>NW_027663509.1:0-159188 GCF_964034855.1 Anser brachyrhynchus | reverse complement strand
CGGGTTCAGCTTCTTGTTGCGGTTAGGGTTATGTTTAGGGTTGTTAGGAAAGAGTGAAGACGCAGAGTCCTGTTGAGTGTGGGGTTGCGTAAAGGCTCCCCCAGGGAGTTCAGGTGTACCCAAAGGCTTCCGCTGAGAGCACTTTTTGATGGCAGAAAGTGGCACCGTACGTGTTTTTTCGGGTCTAACTCGGGTTCAGCTTCTTGTTGCGGTTAGGGTTATGTTTAGGGTTGTTAGGAAAGAGTGAAGACGCAGAGTCCTGTTGAGTGTGGGGTTGCGTAAAGGCTCCCCCAGGGAGTTCAGGTGTACCCAAAGGCTTCCGCTGAGAGCACTTTTGGATGGCAGAAAGTGGCACCGTACGTGTTTTTTCGGGTCTAACTCGGGTTGAGCTTCTTGTTGCGGTTAGGGTTATGTTTAGGGTTGTTAGGAAAGAGTGAAGACGCAGAGTCCTGTTGAGTGTGGGGTTGCGTAAAGGCTCCCCCAGGGAGTTCAGGTGTACCCAAAGGCTTCCGCTGAGAGCACATTTTGACGGCAGAAAGTGGCACCGTACGTGTTTTTTCGGGTCTAACTCAGGTTGAGCTTCTTGTTCCGGTTAGGGTTATGTTTAGGGTTGTTAGGAAAGAGTGAAGACGCAGAGTCCTGTTGAGTGTGGGGTTGCGTAAAGGCTCCCCCAGGGAGTTCAGGTGTACCCAAAGGCTTCCGCTGAGAGCACTTTTGGATGGCAGAAAGTGGCACCGTACGTGTTTTTTTGGGTCTAAGTCGGGTTCAGCTTCTTGTTGCGGTTAGGGTTATGTTTAGGGTTGTTAGGAAAGAGTGAAGACGCAGAGTCCTGTTGAGTGTGGGGTTGCGTAAAGGCTCCCCCAGGGAGTTCAGGTGTACCCAAAGGCTTCCGCTGAGAGCACTTTTTGATGGCAGAAAGTGGCACCGAACGTGTTTTTTCGGGTCTAACTCGGGTTCAGCTTCTTGTTGCGGTTAGGGTTATGTTTAGGGTTGTTAGGAAAGAGTGAAGACGCAGAGTCCTGTTGAGTGTGGGGTTGCGTAAAGGCTCCCCCAGGGAGTTCAGGTGTACCCAAAGGCTTGCGCTGAGAGCACTTTTTGATGGCAGAAAGTGGCACCGTACGTGTTTTTTCGGGTCTAACTCGGGTTCAGCTTCTTGTTCCGGTTAGGGTTATGTTTAGGGTTGTTAGGAAAGAGTGAAGATGCAGAGTCCTGTTGAGTGTGGGGTTGCGTAAAGGCTCCTACAGGGAGTTCAGGTGTACCCAAAGGCTTCCGCTGAGAGCACTTTTTGATGGCAGAAAGTGGCACCGTACGTGTTTTTTCGGGTCTAACTCGGGTTGAGCTTCTTGTTGCGGTTAGGGTTATGTTTAGGGTTGTTAGGAAAGAGTGAAGACGCAGAGTCCTGTTGAGTGTGGGTTTGTGTAAAGGCTCCCCCAGGGAGTTCAGGTGTACCCAAAGGCTTCCGCTGAGAGCACTTTTTGATGGCAGAAAGTGGCACCGTACGTGCTTTTTCGGGTCTAACTCGGGTTGAGCTTCTTGTTGCGGTTAGGGTTATGTTTAGGGTTGTTAGGAAAGAGTGAAGACGCAGAGTCCTGTTGAGTGTGGGGTTGCGTAAAGGCTCCCCCAGGGAGTTCAGGTGTACCCAAAGGCTTCCGCTGAGAGCACTTTTTGATGGCAGAAAGTGGCACCGTACGTGTTTTTTCGGGTCTAACTCGGGTTGAGCTTCTTGTTGCGGTTAGGGTTATGTTTAGGGTTGTTAGGAAAGAGTGAAGACGCAGAGTCCTGTTGAGTGTGGGGTTGCGTAAAGGCTCCCCCAGGGAGTTCAGGTGTACCCAAAGGCTTCCGCTGAGAGCACTTTTTGACGGCAGAAAGTGGCACCGTACGTGTTTTTTCGGGTCTAACTCGGGTTCAGCTTCTTGTTGCGGTTAGGGTTATGTTTAGGGTTGTTAGGAAAGAGTGAAGACGCAGAGTCCTGTTGAGTGTGGGGTTGCGTAAAGGCTCCCCCAGGGAGTTCAGGTGTACCCAAAGGCTTCCGCTGAGAGCACTTTTTGACGGCAGAAAGTGGCACCGTACGTGTTTTTTCGGGTCTAACTCGGGTTCAGCTTCTTGTTCCGGTTAGGGTTATGTTTAGGGTTGTTAGGAAAGAGTGAAGACGCAGAGTCCTGTTGAGTGTGGGGTTGCGTAAAGGCTCCCCCAGGGAGTTCAGGTGTACCCAAAGGCTTCCGCTGAGAGCACTTTTTGATGGCAGAAAGTGGCACCGTACGTGTTTTTTCGGGTCTAACTCGGGTTCAGCTTCTTGTTGCGGTTAGGGCTATGTTTAGGGTTGTTAGGAAAGAGTGAAGACGCAGAGTCCTGTTGAGTGTGGGGTTGCGTAAAGGCTCCCCCAGGGAGTTCAGGTGTACCCAAAGGCTTCCGCTGAGAGCACTTTTTGATGGCAGAAAGTGGCACCGTACGTGTTTTTTCGGGTCTAACTCGGGTTCAGCTTCTTGTTGCGGTTAGGGTTATGTTTAGGGTTGTTAGGAAAGAGTGAAGACGCAGAGTCCTGTTGAGTGTGGGGTTGCGTAAAGGCTCCCCCAGGGAGTTCAGGTGTACCCAAAGGCTTCCGCTGAGAGCACTTTTTGATGGCAGAAAGTGGCACCGTACGTGTTTTTTCGGGTCTAACTCGGGTTCAGCTTCTTGTTGCGGTTAGGGTTATGTTTAGGGTTGTTAGGAAAGAGTGAAGACGCAGAGTCCTGTTGAGTGTGGGGTTGCGTAAAGGCTCCCCCAGGGAGTTCAGGTGTACCCAAAGGCTTCCGCTCAGAGCACTTTTTGACGGCAGAAAGTGGCACCGTACGTGTTTTTTCGGGTCTAACTCGGGTTGAGCTTCTTGTTCCGGTTAGGGTTATGTTTAGGGTTGTTAGGAAAGAGTGAAGACTCAGAGTCCTGTTGAGTGTGGGGTTGCGTAAAGGCTCCCCCAGGGAGTTCAGGTGTACCCAAAGGCTTCCGCTGAGAGCACTTTTTGATGGCAGAAAGTGGCACCGTACGTGTTTTTTCGGGTCTAACTCGGGTTCAGCTTCTTGTTGCGGTTAGGGTTATGTTTAGGGTTGTTAGGAAAGAGTGAAGACGCAGAGTCCTGTTGAGTGTGGGGTTGCGTAAAGGCTCCCCCAGGGAGTTCAGGTGTACCCAAAGGCTTGCGCTGAGAGCACTTTTTGATGGCAGAAAGTGGCACCGTACGTGTTTTTTCGGGTCTAACTCGGGTTCAGCTTCTTGTTCCGGTTAGGGTTATGTTTAGGGTTGTTAGGAAAGAGTGAAGACGCAGAGTCCTGTTGAGTGTGGGGTTGCGTAAAGGCTCCCCCAGGGAGTTCAGGTGTACCCAAATGCTTCCGCTGAGAGCACTTTTGGATGGCAGAAAGTGGCACCGTACGTGTTTTTTCGGGTCTAACTCGGGTTCAGCTTCTTGTTGCGGTTAGGGTTATGTTTAGGGTTGTTAGGAAAGAGTGAAGACGCAGAGTCCTGTTGAGTGTGGGGTTGCGTAAAGGCTCCCCCAGGGAGTTCAGGTGTACCCAAAGGCTTCCGCTGAGAGCACTTTTTGATGGCAGAAAGTGGCACCGTACGTGTTTTTTCGGGTCTAACTCGGGTTCAGCTTCTTGTTGCGGTTAGGGTTATGTTTAGGGTTGTTAGGAAAGAGTGAAGACGCAGAGTCCTGTTGAGTGTAGGGTTGCGTAAAGGCTCCCCCAGGGAGTTCAGGTGTACCCAAAGGCTTCCACTGAGAGCACTTTTTGATGGCAGAAAGTGGCACCGTACGTGTTTTTTCGGGTCTAACTCGGGTTCAGCTTCTTGTTGCGGTTAGGGTTATGTTTAGGGTTGTTAGGAAAGAGTGAAGACGCAGAGTCCTGTTGAGTGTGGGGTTGCGTAAAGGCTCCCCCAGGGAGTTCAGGTGTACCCAAAGGCTTCCGCTGAGAGCACGTTTTGGCGGCAGAAAGTGGCACCGTACGTGTTTTTTCGGGTCTAACTCGGGTTCAGCTTCTTGTTGCGGTTAGGGTTATGTTTAGGGTTGTTAGGAAAGAGTGAAGACGCAGAGTCCTGTTGAGTGTGGGGTTGCGTAAAGGCTCCCCCAGGGAGTTCAGGTGTACCCAAAGGCTTCCGCTGAGAGCACTTTTTGATGGCAGAAAGTGGCACCGTACGTGTTTTTTCGGGTCTAACTCGGGTTGAGCTTCTTGTTCCGGTTAGGGTTATGTTTAGGGTTGTTAGGAAAGAGTGAAGACGCAGAGTCCTGTTGAGTGTGGGGTTGCGTAAAGGCTCCCCCAGGGAGTTCAGGTGTACCCAAAGGCTTCCGCTGAGAGCACTTTTTGATGGCAGAAAGTGGCACCGTACGTGTTTTTTCGGGTCTAACTCGGGTTGAGCTTCTTGTTGCGGTTAGGGTTATGTTTAGGGTTGTTAGGAAAGAGTGAAGACGCAGAGTCCTGTTGAGTGTGGGGTTGCGTAAAGGCTCCCCCAGGGAGTTCAGGTGTACCCAAAGGCTTCCGCTGAGAGCACTTTTTGACGGCAGAAAGTGGCACCGTACGTGTTTTTTCGGGTCTAACTCGGGTTCAGCTTCTTGTTGCGGTTAGGGTTATGTTTAGGGTTGTTAGGAAAGAGTGAAGACGCAGAGTCCTGTTGAGTGTGGGGTTGCGTAAAGGCTCCTCCAGGGAGTTCAGGTGTACCCAAAGGCTTCCGCTGAGAGCACTTTTTGATGGCAGAAAGTGGCACCGTACGTGTTTTTTCGGGTCTAACTCGGGTTCAGCTTCTTGTTGCGGTTAGGGTTATGTTTAGGGTTGTTAGGAAAGAGTGAAGACGCAGAGTCCTGTTGAGTGTGGGGTTGTGTAAAGGCTCCCCCAGGGAGTTCAGGTGTACCCAAAGGCTTCCGCTGAGAGCACTTTTTGATGGCAGAAAGTGGCACCGTACGTGTTTTTTCGGGTCTAACTCGGGTTCAGCTTCTTGTTGCGGTTAGGGTTATGTTTAGGGTTGTTAGGAAAGAGTGAAGACGCAGAGTCCTGTTGAGTGTGGGGTTGCGTAAAGGCTCCCCCAGGGAGTTCAGGTGTACCCAAAGGCTTCCGCTGAGAGCACTTTTTGATGGCAGAAAGTGGCACCGTACGTGTTTTTTCGGGTCTAACTCGGGTTCAGCTTCTTGTTGCGGTTAGGGATATGTTTAGGGTTGTTAGGAAAGAGTGAAGACGCAGAGTCCTGTTGAGTGTGGGGTTGCGTAAAGGCTCCCCCAGGGAGTTCAGGTGTACCCAAAGGCTTCCGCTGAGAGCACTTTTTGATGGCAGAAAGTGGCACCGTACGTGTTTTTTCGGGTCTAACTCGGGTTCAGCTTCTTGTTCCGGTTAGGGATATGTTTAGGGTTGTTAGGAAAGAGTGAAGACGCAGAGTCCTGTTGAGTGTGGGGTTGCGTAAAGGCTCCCCCAGGGAGTTCAGGTGTACCCAAAGGCTTCCGCTGAGAGCACTTTTTGATGGCAGAAAGTGGCACCGTACGTGTTTTTTCGGGTCTAACTCGGGTTCAGCTTCTTGTTGCGGTTAGGGTTATGTTTAGGGTTGTTAGGAAAGAGTGAAGACGCAGAGTCCTGTTGAGTGTGGGGTTGCGTAAAGGCTCCCCCAGGGAGTTCAGGTGTACCCAAAGGCTTCCGCTGAGAGCACTTTTGGATGGCAGAAAGTGGCACCGTACGTGTTTTTTCGGGTCTAACTCGGGTTCAGCTTCTTGTTCCGGTTAGGGTTATGTTTAGGGTTGTTAGGAAAGAGTGAAGACGCAGAGTCCTGTTGAGTGTGGGGTTGCGTAAAGGCTCCCCCAGGGAGTTCAGGTGTACCCAAAGGCTTCCGCTGAGAGCACTTTTTGACGGCAGAAAGTGGCACCGTACGTGTTTTTTCGGGTCTAACTCGGGTTCAGCTTCTTGTTCCGGTTAGGGTTATGTTTAGGGTTGTTAGGAAAGAGTGAAGACGCAGAGTCCTGTTGAGTGTGGGGTTGCGTAAAGGCTCCCCCAGGGAGTTCAGGTGTACCCAAAGGCTTCCGCTGAGAGCACTTTTGGTGGCAGAAAGTGGCACCGTACGTGTTTTTTCGGGTCTAACTCGGGTTCAGCTTCTTGTTGCGGTTAGGGTTATGTTTAGGGTTGTTAGGAAAGAGTGAAGACGCAGAGTCCTGTTGAGTGTGGGGTTGCGTAAAGGCTCCCCCAGGGAGTTCAGGTGTACCCAAAGGCTTCCGCTGAGAGCACTTTTTGATGGCAGAAAGTGGCACCGTACGTGTTTTTTCGGGTCTAACTCGGGTTCAGCTTCTTGTTGCGGTTAGGGTTATGTTTAGGGTTGTTAGGAAAGAGTGAAGACGCAGAGTCCTGTTGAGTGTGGGGTTGCGTAAAGGCTCCCCCAGGGAGTTCAGGTGTACCCAAAGGCTTCCGCTGAGAGCACTTTTTGATGGCAGAAAGTGGCACCGTACGTGTTTTTTCGGGTCTAACTCGGGTTGAGCTTCTTGTTGCGGTTAGGGTTATGTTTAGGGTTGTTAGGAAAGAGTGAAGACGCAGAGTCCTGTTGAGTGTGGGGTTGCGTAAAGGCTCCCCCAGGGAGTTCAGGTGTACCCAAAGGCTTCCGCTGAGAGCACTTTTTGATGGCAGAAAGTGGCACCGTACGTGTTTTTTCGGGTCTAACTCGGGTTGAGCTTCTTGTTCCGGTTAGGGTTATGTTTAGGGTTGTTAGGAAAGAGTGAAGACTCAGAGTCCTGTTGAGTGTGGGGTTGCGTAAAGGCTCCCCCAGGGAGTTCAGGTGTAGCCAAAGGCTTCCGCTGAGAGCACTTTTTGATGGCAGAAAGTGGCACCGTACGTGTTTTTTCGGGTCTAACTCGGGTTCAGCTTCTTGTTGCGGTTAGGGTTATGTTTAGGGTTGTTAGGAAAGAGTGAAGACGCAGAGTCCTGTTGAGTGTGGGGTTGCGTAAATGCTCCCCCAGGGAGTTCAGGTGTACCCAAAGGCTTCCGCTGAGAGCACTTTTTGATGGCAGAAAGTGGCACCGTACGTGTTTTTTCGGGTCTAACTCGGGTTCAGCTTCTTGTTGCGGTTAGGGTTATGTTTAGGGTTGTTAGGAAAGAGTGAAGACGCAGAGTCCTGTTGAGTGTGGGGTTGCGTAAAGGCTCCCCCAGGGAGTTCAGGTGTACCCAAAGGCTTCCGCTGAGAGCACTTTTTGATGGCAGAAAGTGGCACCGTACGTGTTTTTTCGGGTCTAACTCAGGTTGAGCTTCTTGTTCCGGTTAGGGTTATGTTTAGGGTTGTTAGGAAAGAGTGAAGACGCAGAGTCCTGTTGAGTGTGGGGTTGCATAAAGGCTCCCCCAGGGAGTTCAGGTGTACCCAAATGCTTCCGCTGAGAGCACTTTTGGATGGCAGAAAGTGGCACCGTACGTGTTTTTTCGGGTCTAACTCGGGTTCAGCTTCTTGTTGCGGTTAGGGTTATGTTTAGGGTTGTTAGGAAAGAGTGAAGACGCAGAGTCCTGTTGAGTGTGGGGTTGCGTAAAGGCTCCCCCAGGGAGTTCAGGTGTACCCAAAGGCTTCCGCTGAGAGCACTTTTTGATGGCAGAAAGTGGCACCGTACGTGTTTTTTCGGGTCTAACTCGGGTTCAGCTTCTTGTTGCGGTTAGGGTTATGTTTAGGGTTGTTAGGAAAGAGTGAAGACGCAGAGTCCTGTTGAGTGTGGGGTTGCGTAAAGGCTCCCCCAGGGAGTTCAGGTGTACCCAAAGGCTTCCGCTCAGAGCACTTTTTGACGGCAGAAAGTGGCACCGTACGTGTTTTTTCGGGTCTAACTCGGGTTGAGCTTCTTGTTCCGGTTAGGGTTATGTTTAGGGTTGTTAGGAAAGAGTGAAGACTCAGAGTCCTGTTGAGTGTGGGGTTGCGTAAAGGCTCCCCCAGGGAGTTCAGGTGTACCCAAAGGCTTCCGCTGAGAGCACTTTTTGATGGCAGAAAGTGGCACCGTACGTGTTTTTTCGGGTCTAACTCGGGTTCAGCTTCTTGTTGCGGTTAGGGTTATGTTTAGGGTTGTTAGGAAAGAGTGAAGACGCAGAGTCCTGTTGAGTGTGGGGTTGCGTAAAGGCTCCCCCAGGGAGTTCAGGTGTACCCAAAGGCTTGCGCTGAGAGCACTTTTTGATGGCAGAAAGTGGCACCGTACGTGTTTTTTCGGGTCTAACTCGGGTTCAGCTTCTTGTTCCGGTTAGGGTTATGTTTAGGGTTGTTAGGAAAGAGTGAAGACGCAGAGTCCTGTTGAGTGTGGGGTTGCGTAAAGGCTCCCCCAGGGAGTTCAGGTGTACCCAAATGCTTCCGCTGAGAGCACTTTTGGATGGCAGAAAGTGGCACCGTACGTGTTTTTTCGGGTCTAACTCGGGTTCAGCTTCTTGTTGCGGTTAGGGTTATGTTTAGGGTTGTTAGGAAAGAGTGAAGACGCAGAGACCTGTTGAGTGTGGGGTTGCGTAAAGGCTCCCCCAGGGAGTTCAGGTGTACCCAAAGGCTTCCGCTGAGAGCACTTTTTGATGGCAGAAAGTGGCACCGTACGTGTTTTTTCGGGTCTAACTCGGGTTCAGCTTCTTGTTCCGGTTAGGGTTATGTTTAGGGTTGTTAGGAAAGAGTGAAGACGCAGAGTCCTGTTGAGTGTAGGGTTGCGTAAAGGCTCCCCCAGGGAGTTCAGGTGTACCCAAAGGCTTCCACTGAGAGCACTTTTTGATGGCAGAAAGTGGCACCGTACGTGTTTTTTCGGGTCTAACTCGGGTTCAGCTTCTTGTTGCGGTTAGGGTTATGTTTAGGGTTGTTAGGAAAGAGTGAAGACGCAGAGTCCTGTTGAGTGTGGGGTTGCGTAAAGGCTCCCCCAGGGAGTTCAGGTGTACCCAAAGGCTTCCGCTGAGAGCACGTTTTGGCGGCAGAAAGTGGCACCGTACGTGTTTTTTCGGGTCTAACTCGGGTTCAGCTTCTTGTTGCGGTTAGGGTTATGTTTAGGGTTGTTAGGAAAGAGTGAAGACGCAGAGTCCTGTTGAGTGTGGGGTTGCGTAAAGGCTCCCCCAGGGAGTTCAGGTGTACCCAAAGGCTTCCGCTGAGAGCACTTTTTGATGGCAGAAAGTGGCACCGTACGTGTTTTTTCGGGTCTAACTCGGGTTGAGCTTCTTGTTGCGGTTAGGGTTATGTTTAGGGTTGTTAGGAAAGAGTGAAGACGCAGAGTCCTGTTGAGTGTGGGGTTGCGTAAAGGCTCCCCCAGGGAGTTCAGGTGTACCCAAAGGCTTCCGCTGAGAGCACTTTTTGATGGCAGAAAGTGGCACCGTACGTGTTTTTTCGGGTCTAACTCGGGTTGAGCTTCTTGTTGCGGTTAGGGTTATGTTTAGGGTTGTTAGGAAAGAGTGAAGACGCAGAGTCCTGTTGAGTGTGGGGTTGCGTAAAGGCTCCCCCAGGGAGTTCAGGTGTACCCAAAGGCTTCCGCTGAGAGCACTTTTGGATGGCAGAAAGTGGCACCGTACGTGTTTTTTCGGGTCTAACTCGGGTTCAGCTTCTTGTTGCGGTTAGGGTTATGTTTAGGGTTGTTAGGAAAGAGTGAAGACGCAGAGTCCTGTTGAGTGTGGGGTTGCGTAAAGGCTCCCCCAGGGAGTTCAGGTGTACCCAAAGGCTTCCGCTGAGAGCACTTTTTGATGGCAGAAAGTGGCACCGTACGTGTTTTTTCGGGTCTAACTCGGGTTCAGCTTCTTGTTGCGGTTAGGGTTATGTTTAGGGTTGTTAGGAAAGAGTGAAGACGCAGAGTCCTGTTGAGTGTGGGGTTGCGTAAAGGCTCCCCCAGGGAGTTCAGGTGTACCCAAAGGCTTCCGCTGAGAGCACTTTTTGATGGCAGAAAGTGGCACCGTACGTGTTTTTTCGGGTCTAACTCGGGTTCAGCTTCTTGTTGCGGTTAGGGTTATGTTTAGGGTTGTTAGGAAAGAGTGAAGACGCAGAGTCCTGTTGAGTGTGGGGTTGCGTAAAGGCTCCCCCAGGGAGTTCAGGTGTACCCAAAGGCTTCCGCTGAGAGCACTTTTGGATGGCAGAAAGTGGCACCGTACGTGTTTTTTCGGGTCTAACTCGGGTTCAGCTTCTTGTTCCGGTTAGGGTTATGTTTAGGGTTGTTAGGAAAGAGTGAAGACGCAGAGTCCTGTTGAGTGTGGGGTTGCGTAAAGGCTCCCCCAGGGAGTTCAGGTGTACCCAAAGGCTTCCGCTGAGAGCACTTTTTGATGGCAGAAAGTGGCACCGTACGTGTTTTTTCGGGTCTAACTCGGGTTCAGCTTCTTGTTGCGGTTAGGGTTATGTTTAGGGTTGTTAGGAAAGAGTGAAGACGCAGAGTCCTGTTGAGTGTGGGGTTGCGTAAAGGCTCCTCCAGGGAGTTCAGGTGTACCCAAAGGCTTCCGCTGAGAGCACTTTTTGATGGCAGAAAGTGGCACCGTACGTGTTTTTTCGGGTCTAACTCGGGTTCAGCTTCTTGTTGCGGTTAGGGTTATGTTTAGGGTTGTTAGGAAAGAGTGAAGACGCAGAGTCCTGTTGAGTGTGGGGTTGTGTAAAGGCTCCCCCAGGGAGTTCAGGTGTACCCAAAGGCTTCCGCTGAGAGCACTTTTTGATGGCAGAAAGTGGCACCGTACGTGTTTTTTCGGGTCTAACTCGGGTTGAGCTTCTTGTTGCGGTTAGGGTTATGTTTAGGGTTGTTAGGAAAGAGTGAAGACGCAGAGTCCTGTTGAGTGTGGGGTTGCGTAAAGGCTCCCCCAGGGAGTTCAGGTGTACCCAAAGGCTTCCGCTGAGAGCACTTTTTGATGGCAGAAAGTGGCACCGTACGTGTTTTTTCGGGTCTAACTCGGGTTCAGCTTCTTGTTCCGGTTAGGGATATGTTTAGGGTTGTTAGGAAAGAGTGAAGACGCAGAGTCCTGTTGAGTGTGGGGTTGCGTAAAGGCTCCCCCAGGGAGTTCAGGTGTACCCAAAGGCTTCCGCTGAGAGCACTTTTTGATGGCAGAAAGTGGCACCATACGTGTTTTTTCGGGTCTAACTCGGGTTCAGCTTCTTGTTGCGGTTAGGGTTATGTTTAGGGTTGTTAGGAAAGAGTGAAGACGCAGAGTCCTGTTGAGTGTGGGGTTGCGTAAAGGCTCCCCCAGGGAGTTCAGGTGTACCCAAAGGCTTCCGCTGAGAGCACTTTTTGATGGCAGAAAGTGGCACCGTACGTGTTTTTTCGGGTCTAACTCGGGTTCAGCTTCTTGTTGCGGTTAGGGTTATGTTTAGGGTTGTTAGGAAAGAGTGAAGACGCAGAGTCCTGTTGAGTGTGGGGTTGCGTAAAGGCTCCCCCAGGGAGTTCAGGTGTACCCAAAGGCTTCCGCTGAGAGCACTTTTGGATGGCAGAAAGTGGCACCGTACGTGTTTTTTCGGGTCTAACTCGGGTTGAGCTTCTTGTTGCGGTTAGGGTTATGTTTAGGGTTGTTAGGAAAGAGTGAAGACGCAGAGTCCTGTTGAGTGTGGGGTTGCGTAAAGGCTCCCCCAGGGAGTTCAGGTGTACCCAAAGGCTTCCGCTGAGAGCACTTTTTGACGGCAGAAAGTGGCACCGTACGTGTTTTTTCGGGTCTAACTCAGGTTGAGCTTCTTGTTCCGGTTAGGGTTATGTTTAGGGTTGTTAGGAAAGAGTGAAGACGCAGAGTCCTGTTGAGTGTGGGGTTGCGTAAAGGCTCCCCCAGGGAGTTCAGGTGTACCCAAAGGCTTCCGCTGAGAGCACTTTTGGATGGCAGAAAGTGGCACCGTACGTGTTTTTTTGGGTCTAAGTCGGGTTCAGCTTCTTGTTGCGGTTAGGGTTATGTTTAGGGTTGTTAGGAAAGAGTGAAGACGCAGAGTCCTGTTGAGTGTGGGGTTGCGTAAAGGCTCCCCCAGGGAGTTCAGGTGTACCCAAAGGCTTCCGCTGAGAGCACTTTTTGATGGCAGAAAGTGGCACCGAACGTGTTTTTTCGGGTCTAACTCGGGTTCAGCTTCTTGTTGCGGTTAGGGTTATGTTTAGGGTTGTTAGGAAAGAGTGAAGACGCAGAGTCCTGTTGAGTGTGGGGTTGCGTAAAGGCTCCCCCAGGGAGTTCAGGTGTACCCAAAGGCTTGCGCTGAGAGCACTTTTTGATGGCAGAAAGTGGCACCGTACGTGTTTTTTCGGGTCTAACTCGGGTTCAGCTTCTTGTTCCGGTTAGGGTTATGTTTAGGGTTGTTAGGAAAGAGTGAAGATGCAGAGTCCTGTTGAGTGTGGGGTTGCGTAAAGGCTCCTACAGGGAGTTCAGGTGTACCCAAAGGCTTCCGCTGAGAGCACTTTTTGATGGCAGAAAGTGGCACCGTACGTGTTTTTTCGGGTCTAACTCGGGTTGAGCTTCTTGTTGCGGTTAGGGTTATGTTTAGGGTTGTTAGGAAAGAGTGAAGACGCAGAGTCCTGTTGAGTGTGGGTTTGTGTAAAGGCTCCCCCAGGGAGTTCAGGTGTACCCAAAGGCTTCCGCTGAGAGCACTTTTTGATGGCAGAAAGTGGCACCGTACGTGCTTTTTCGGGTCTAACTCGGGTTGAGCTTCTTGTTGCGGTTAGGGTTATGTTTAGGGTTGTTAGGAAAGAGTGAAGACGCAGAGTCCTGTTGAGTGTGGGGTTGCGTAAAGGCTCCCCCAGGGAGTTCAGGTGTACCCAAAGGCTTCCGCTGAGAGCACTTTTTGATGGCAGAAAGTGGCACCGTACGTGTTTTTTCGGGTCTAACTCGGGTTGAGCTTCTTGTTGCGGTTAGGGTTATGTTTAGGGTTGTTAGGAAAGAGTGAAGACGCAGAGTCCTGTTGAGTGTGGGGTTGCGTAAAGGCTCCCCCAGGGAGTTCAGGTGTACCCAAAGGCTTCCGCTGAGAGCACTTTTTGACGGCAGAAAGTGGCACCGTACGTGTTTTTTCGGGTCTAACTCGGGTTCAGCTTCTTGTTGCGGTTAGGGTTATGTTTAGGGTTGTTAGGAAAGAGTGAAGACGCAGAGTCCTGTTGAGTGTGGGGTTGCGTAAAGGCTCCCCCAGGGAGTTCAGGTGTACCCAAAGGCTTCCGCTGAGAGCACTTTTTGACGGCAGAAAGTGGCACCGTACGTGTTTTTTCGGGTCTAACTCGGGTTCAGCTTCTTGTTCCGGTTAGGGTTATGTTTAGGGTTGTTAGGAAAGAGTGAAGACGCAGAGTCCTGTTGAGTGTGGGGTTGCGTAAAGGCTCCCCCAGGGAGTTCAGGTGTACCCAAAGGCTTCCGCTGAGAGCACTTTTTGATGGCAGAAAGTGGCACCGTACGTGTTTTTTCGGGTCTAACTCGGGTTCAGCTTCTTGTTGCGGTTAGGGCTATGTTTAGGGTTGTTAGGAAAGAGTGAAGACGCAGAGTCCTGTTGAGTGTGGGGTTGCGTAAAGGCTCCCCCAGGGAGTTCAGGTGTACCCAAAGGCTTCCGCTGAGAGCACTTTTTGATGGCAGAAAGTGGCACCGTACGTGTTTTTTCGGGTCTAACTCGGGTTCAGCTTCTTGTTGCGGTTAGGGTTATGTTTAGGGTTGTTAGGAAAGAGTGAAGACGCAGAGTCCTGTTGAGTGTGGGGTTGCGTAAAGGCTCCCCCAGGGAGTTCAGGTGTACCCAAAGGCTTCCGCTGAGAGCACTTTTTGATGGCAGAAAGTGGCACCGTACGTGTTTTTTCGGGTCTAACTCGGGTTCAGCTTCTTGTTGCGGTTAGGGTTATGTTTAGGGTTGTTAGGAAAGAGTGAAGACGCAGAGTCCTGTTGAGTGTGGGGTTGCGTAAAGGCTCCCCCAGGGAGTTCAGGTGTACCCAAAGGCTTCCGCTCAGAGCACTTTTTGACGGCAGAAAGTGGCACCGTACGTGTTTTTTCGGGTCTAACTCGGGTTGAGCTTCTTGTTCCGGTTAGGGTTATGTTTAGGGTTGTTAGGAAAGAGTGAAGACTCAGAGTCCTGTTGAGTGTGGGGTTGCGTAAAGGCTCCCCCAGGGAGTTCAGGTGTACCCAAAGGCTTCCGCTGAGAGCACTTTTTGATGGCAGAAAGTGGCACCGTACGTGTTTTTTCGGGTCTAACTCGGGTTCAGCTTCTTGTTGCGGTTAGGGTTATGTTTAGGGTTGTTAGGAAAGAGTGAAGACGCAGAGTCCTGTTGAGTGTGGGGTTGCGTAAAGGCTCCCCCAGGGAGTTCAGGTGTACCCAAAGGCTTGCGCTGAGAGCACTTTTTGATGGCAGAAAGTGGCACCGTACGTGTTTTTTCGGGTCTAACTCGGGTTCAGCTTCTTGTTCCGGTTAGGGTTATGTTTAGGGTTGTTAGGAAAGAGTGAAGACGCAGAGTCCTGTTGAGTGTGGGGTTGCGTAAAGGCTCCCCCAGGGAGTTCAGGTGTACCCAAATGCTTCCGCTGAGAGCACTTTTGGATGGCAGAAAGTGGCACCGTACGTGTTTTTTCGGGTCTAACTCGGGTTCAGCTTCTTGTTGCGGTTAGGGTTATGTTTAGGGTTGTTAGGAAAGAGTGAAGACGCAGAGTCCTGTTGAGTGTGGGGTTGCGTAAAGGCTCCCCCAGGGAGTTCAGGTGTACCCAAAGGCTTCCGCTGAGAGCACTTTTTGATGGCAGAAAGTGGCACCGTACGTGTTTTTTCGGGTCTAACTCGGGTTCAGCTTCTTGTTGCGGTTAGGGTTATGTTTAGGGTTGTTAGGAAAGAGTGAAGACGCAGAGTCCTGTTGAGTGTAGGGTTGCGTAAAGGCTCCCCCAGGGAGTTCAGGTGTACCCAAAGGCTTCCACTGAGAGCACTTTTTGATGGCAGAAAGTGGCACCGTACGTGTTTTTTCGGGTCTAACTCGGGTTCAGCTTCTTGTTGCGGTTAGGGTTATGTTTAGGGTTGTTAGGAAAGAGTGAAGACGCAGAGTCCTGTTGAGTGTGGGGTTGCGTAAAGGCTCCCCCAGGGAGTTCAGGTGTACCCAAAGGCTTCCGCTGAGAGCACGTTTTGGCGGCAGAAAGTGGCACCGTACGTGTTTTTTCGGGTCTAACTCGGGTTCAGCTTCTTGTTGCGGTTAGGGTTATGTTTAGGGTTGTTAGGAAAGAGTGAAGACGCAGAGTCCTGTTGAGTGTGGGGTTGCGTAAAGGCTCCCCCAGGGAGTTCAGGTGTACCCAAAGGCTTCCGCTGAGAGCACTTTTTGATGGCAGAAAGTGGCACCGTACGTGTTTTTTCGGGTCTAACTCGGGTTCAGCTTCTTGTTCCGGTTAGGGTTATGTTTAGGGTTGTTAGGAAAGAGTGAAGACGCAGAGTCCTGTTGAGTGTGGGGTTGCGTAAAGGCTCCCCCAGGGAGTTCAGGTGTACCCAAAGGCTTCCGCTGAGAGCACTTTTTGATGGCAGAAAGTGGCACCGTACGTGTTTTTTCGGGTCTAACTCGGGTTGAGCTTCTTGTTGCGGTTAGGGTTATGTTTAGGGTTGTTAGGAAAGAGTGAAGACGCAGAGTCCTGTTGAGTGTGGGGTTGCGTAAAGGCTCCCCCAGGGAGTTCAGGTGTACCCAAAGGCTTCCGCTGAGAGCACTTTTTGACGGCAGAAAGTGGCACCGTACGTGTTTTTTCGGGTCTAACTCGGGTTCAGCTTCTTGTTGCGGTTAGGGTTATGTTTAGGGTTGTTAGGAAAGAGTGAAGACGCAGAGTCCTGTTGAGTGTGGGGTTGCGTAAAGGCTCCTCCAGGGAGTTCAGGTGTACCCAAAGGCTTCCGCTGAGAGCACTTTTTGATGGCAGAAAGTGGCACCGTACGTGTTTTTTCGGGTCTAACTCGGGTTCAGCTTCTTGTTGCGGTTAGGGTTATGTTTAGGGTTGTTAGGAAAGAGTGAAGACGCAGAGTCCTGTTGAGTGTGGGGTTGTGTAAAGGCTCCCCCAGGGAGTTCAGGTGTACCCAAAGGCTTCCGCTGAGAGCACTTTTTGATGGCAGAAAGTGGCACCGTACGTGTTTTTTCGGGTCTAACTCGGGTTCAGCTTCTTGTTGCGGTTAGGGTTATGTTTAGGGTTGTTAGGAAAGAGTGAAGACGCAGAGTCCTGTTGAGTGTGGGGTTGCGTAAAGGCTCCCCCAGGGAGTTCAGGTGTACCCAAAGGCTTCCGCTGAGAGCACTTTTTGATGGCAGAAAGTGGCACCGTACGTGTTTTTTCGGGTCTAACTCGGGTTCAGCTTCTTGTTGCGGTTAGGGATATGTTTAGGGTTGTTAGGAAAGAGTGAAGACGCAGAGTCCTGTTGAGTGTGGGGTTGCGTAAAGGCTCCCCCAGGGAGTTCAGGTGTACCCAAAGGCTTCCGCTGAGAGCACTTTTTGATGGCAGAAAGTGGCACCGTACGTGTTTTTTCGGGTCTAACTCGGGTTCAGCTTCTTGTTCCGGTTAGGGATATGTTTAGGGTTGTTAGGAAAGAGTGAAGACGCAGAGTCCTGTTGAGTGTGGGGTTGCGTAAAGGCTCCCCCAGGGAGTTCAGGTGTACCCAAAGGCTTCCGCTGAGAGCACTTTTTGATGGCAGAAAGTGGCACCGTACGTGTTTTTTCGGGTCTAACTCGGGTTCAGCTTCTTGTTGCGGTTAGGGTTATGCTTAGGGTTGTTAGGAAAGAGTGAAGACGCAGAGTCCTGTTGAGTGTGGGGTTGCGTAAAGGCTCCCCCAGGGAGTTCAGGTGTACCCAAAGGCTTCCGCTGAGAGCACTTTTGGATGGCAGAAAGTGGCACCGTACGTGTTTTTTCGGGTCTAACTCGGGTTCAGCTTCTTGTTCCGGTTAGGGTTATGTTTAGGGTTGTTAGGAAAGAGTGAAGACGCAGAGTCCTGTTGAGTGTGGGGTTGCGTAAAGGCTCCCCCAGGGAGTTCAGGTGTACCCAAAGGCTTCCGCTGAGAGCACTTTTTGACGGCAGAAAGTGGCACCGTACGTGTTTTTTCGGGTCTAACTCGGGTTCAGCTTCTTGTTCCGGTTAGGGTTATGTTTAGGGTTGTTAGGAAAGAGTGAAGACGCAGAGTCCTGTTGAGTGTGGGGTTGCGTAAAGGCTCCCCCAGGGAGTTCAGGTGTACCCAAAGGCTTCCGCTGAGAGCACTTTTGGTGGCAGAAAGTGGCACCGTACGTGTTTTTTCGGGTCTAACTCGGGTTCAGCTTCTTGTTGCGGTTAGGGTTATGTTTAGGGTTGTTAGGAAAGAGTGAAGACGCAGAGTCCTGTTGAGTGTGGGGTTGCGTAAAGGCTCCCCCAGGGAGTTCAGGTGTACCCAAAGGCTTCCGCTGAGAGCACTTTTTGATGGCAGAAAGTGGCACCGTACGTGTTTTTTCGGGTCTAACTCGGGTTCAGCTTCTTGTTGCGGTTAGGGTTATGTTTAGGGTTGTTAGGAAAGAGTGAAGACGCAGAGTCCTGTTGAGTGTGGGGTTGCGTAAAGGCTCCCCCAGGGAGTTCAGGTGTACCCAAAGGCTTCCGCTGAGAGCACTTTTTGATGGCAGAAAGTGGCACCGTACGTGTTTTTTCGGGTCTAACTCGGGTTGAGCTTCTTGTTGCGGTTAGGGTTATGTTTAGGGTTGTTAGGAAAGAGTGAAGACGCAGAGTCCTGTTGAGTGTGGGGTTGCGTAAAGGCTCCCCCAGGGAGTTCAGGTGTACCCAAAGGCTTCCGCTGAGAGCACTTTTTGATGGCAGAAAGTGGCACCGTACGTGTTTTTTCGGGTCTAACTCGGGTTGAGCTTCTTGTTCCGGTTAGGGTTATGTTTAGGGTTGTTAGGAAAGAGTGAAGACTCAGAGTCCTGTTGAGTGTGGGGTTGCGTAAAGGCTCCCCCAGGGAGTTCAGGTGTAGCCAAAGGCTTCCGCTGAGAGCACTTTTTGATGGCAGAAAGTGGCACCGTACGTGTTTTTTCGGGTCTAACTCGGGTTCAGCTTCTTGTTGCGGTTAGGGTTATGTTTAGGGTTGTTAGGAAAGAGTGAAGACGCAGAGTCCTGTTGAGTGTGGGGTTGCGTAAAGGCTCCCCCAGGGAGTTCAGGTGTACCCAAAGGCTTCCGCTGAGAGCACTTTTTGATGGCAGAAAGTGGCACCGTACGTGTTTTTTCGGGTCTAACTCGGGTTCAGCTTCTTGTTGCGGTTAGGGTTATGTTTAGGGTTGTTAGGAAAGAGTGAAGACGCAGAGTCCTGTTGAGTGTGGGGTTGCGTAAAGGCTCCCCCAGGGAGTTCAGGTGTACCCAAAGGCTTCCGCTGAGAGCACTTTTTGATGGCAGAAAGTGGCACCGTACGTGTTTTTTCGGGTCTAACTCAGGTTGAGCTTCTTGTTCCGGTTAGGGTTATGTTTAGGGTTGTTAGGAAAGAGTGAAGACGCAGAGTCCTGTTGAGTGTGGGGTTGCATAAAGGCTCCCCCAGGGAGTTCAGGTGTACCCAAATGCTTCCGCTGAGAGCACTTTTGGATGGCAGAAAGTGGCACCGTACGTGTTTTTTCGGGTCTAACTCGGGTTCAGCTTCTTGTTGCGGTTAGGGTTATGTTTAGGGTTGTTAGGAAAGAGTGAAGACGCAGAGTCCTGTTGAGTGTGGGGTTGCGTAAAGGCTCCCCCAGGGAGTTCAGGTGTACCCAAAGGCTTCCGCTGAGAGCACTTTTTGATGGCAGAAAGTGGCACCGTACGTGTTTTTTCGGGTCTAACTCGGGTTCAGCTTCTTGTTGCGGTTAGGGTTATGTTTAGGGTTGTTAGGAAAGAGTGAAGACGCAGAGTCCTGTTGAGTGTGGGGTTGCGTAAAGGCTCCCCCAGGGAGTTCAGGTGTACCCAAAGGCTTCCGCTCAGAGCACTTTTTGACGGCAGAAAGTGGCACCGTACGTGTTTTTTCGGGTCTAACTCGGGTTGAGCTTCTTGTTCCGGTTAGGGTTATGTTTAGGGTTGTTAGGAAAGAGTGAAGACTCAGAGTCCTGTTGAGTGTGGGGTTGCGTAAAGGCTCCCCCAGGGAGTTCAGGTGTACCCAAAGGCTTCCGCTGAGAGCACTTTTTGATGGCAGAAAGTGGCACCGTACGTGTTTTTTCGGGTCTAACTCGGGTTCAGCTTCTTGTTGCGGTTAGGGTTATGTTTAGGGTTGTTAGGAAAGAGTGAAGACGCAGAGTCCTGTTGAGTGTGGGGTTGCGTAAAGGCTCCCCCAGGGAGTTCAGGTGTACCCAAAGGCTTGCGCTGAGAGCACTTTTTGATGGCAGAAAGTGGCACCGTACGTGTTTTTTCGGGTCTAACTCGGGTTCAGCTTCTTGTTCCGGTTAGGGTTATGTTTAGGGTTGTTAGGAAAGAGTGAAGACGCAGAGTCCTGTTGAGTGTGGGGTTGCGTAAAGGCTCCCCCAGGGAGTTCAGGTGTACCCAAATGCTTCCGCTGAGAGCACTTTTGGATGGCAGAAAGTGGCACCGTACGTGTTTTTTCGGGTCTAACTCGGGTTCAGCTTCTTGTTGCGGTTAGGGTTATGTTTAGGGTTGTTAGGAAAGAGTGAAGACGCAGAGACCTGTTGAGTGTGGGGTTGCGTAAAGGCTCCCCCAGGGAGTTCAGGTGTACCCAAAGGCTTCCGCTGAGAGCACTTTTTGATGGCAGAAAGTGGCACCGTACGTGTTTTTTCGGGTCTAACTCGGGTTCAGCTTCTTGTTCCGGTTAGGGTTATGTTTAGGGTTGTTAGGAAAGAGTGAAGACGCAGAGTCCTGTTGAGTGTAGGGTTGCGTAAAGGCTCCCCCAGGGAGTTCAGGTGTACCCAAAGGCTTCCACTGAGAGCACTTTTTGATGGCAGAAAGTGGCACCGTACGTGTTTTTTCGGGTCTAACTCGGGTTCAGCTTCTTGTTGCGGTTAGGGTTATGTTTAGGGTTGTTAGGAAAGAGTGAAGACGCAGAGTCCTGTTGAGTGTGGGGTTGCGTAAAGGCTCCCCCAGGGAGTTCAGGTGTACCCAAAGGCTTCCGCTGAGAGCACGTTTTGGCGGCAGAAAGTGGCACCGTACGTGTTTTTTCGGGTCTAACTCGGGTTCAGCTTCTTGTTGCGGTTAGGGTTATGTTTAGGGTTGTTAGGAAAGAGTGAAGACGCAGAGTCCTGTTGAGTGTGGGGTTGCGTAAAGGCTCCCCCAGGGAGTTCAGGTGTACCCAAAGGCTTCCGCTGAGAGCACTTTTTGATGGCAGAAAGTGGCACCGTACGTGTTTTTTCGGGTCTAACTCGGGTTGAGCTTCTTGTTGCGGTTAGGGTTATGTTTAGGGTTGTTAGGAAAGAGTGAAGACGCAGAGTCCTGTTGAGTGTGGGGTTGCGTAAAGGCTCCCCCAGGGAGTTCAGGTGTACCCAAAGGCTTCCGCTGAGAGCACTTTTTGATGGCAGAAAGTGGCACCGTACGTGTTTTTTCGGGTCTAACTCGGGTTGAGCTTCTTGTTGCGGTTAGGGTTATGTTTAGGGTTGTTAGGAAAGAGTGAAGACGCAGAGTCCTGTTGAGTGTGGGGTTGCGTAAAGGCTCCCCCAGGGAGTTCAGGTGTACCCAAAGGCTTCCGCTGAGAGCACTTTTTGACGGCAGAAAGTGGCACCGTACGTGTTTTTTCGGGTCTAACTCGGGTTCAGCTTCTTGTTGCGGTTAGGGTTATGTTTAGGGTTGTTAGGAAAGAGTGAAGACGCAGAGTCCTGTTGAGTGTGGGGTTGCGTAAAGGCTCCCCCAGGGAGTTCAGGTGTACCCAAAGGCTTCCGCTGAGAGCACTTTTTGATGGCAGAAAGTGGCACCGTACGTGTTTTTTCGGGTCTAACTCGGGTTCAGCTTCTTGTTGCGGTTAGGGTTATGTTTAGGGTTGTTAGGAAAGAGTGAAGACGCAGAGTCCTGTTGAGTGTGGGGTTGTGTAAAGGCTCCCCCAGGGAGTTCAGGTGTACCCAAAGGCTTCCGCTGAGAGCACTTTTTGATGGCAGAAAGTGGCACCGTACGTGTTTTTTCGGGTCTAACTCGGGTTCAGCTTCTTGTTGCGGTTAGGGTTATGTTTAGGGTTGTTAGGAAAGAGTGAAGACGCAGAGTCCTGTTGAGTGTGGGGTTGCGTAAAGGCTCCCCCAGGGAGTTCAGGTGTACCCAAAGGCTTCCGCTGAGAGCACTTTTTGATGGCAGAAAGTGGCACCGTACGTGTTTTTTCGGGTCTAACTCGGGTTCAGCTTCTTGTTGCGGTTAGGGATATGTTTAGGGTTGTTAGGAAAGAGTGAAGACGCAGAGTCCTGTTGAGTGTGGGGTTGCGTAAAGGCTCCCCCAGGGAGTTCAGGTGTACCCAAAGGCTTCCGCTGAGAGCACTTTTTGATGGCAGAAAGTGGCACCGTACGTGTTTTTTCGGGTCTAACTCGGGTTCAGCTTCTTGTTCCGGTTAGGGATATGTTTAGGGTTGTTAGGAAAGAGTGAAGACGCAGAGTCCTGTTGAGTGTGGGGTTGCGTAAAGGCTCCCCCAGGGAGTTCAGGTGTACCCAAAGGCTTCCGCTGAGAGCACTTTTTGATGGCAGAAAGTGGCACCGTACGTGTTTTTTCGGGTCTAACTCGGGTTCAGCTTCTTGTTGCGGTTAGGGTTATGTTTAGGGTTGTTAGGAAAGAGTGAAGACGCAGAGTCCTGTTGAGTGTGGGGTTGCGTAAAGGCTCCCCCAGGGAGTTCAGGTGTACCCAAAGGCTTCCGCTGAGAGCACTTTTGGATGGCAGAAAGTGGCACCGTACGTGTTTTTTCGGGTCTAACTCGGGTTCAGCTTCTTGTTCCGGTTAGGGTTATGTTTAGGGTTGTTAGGAAAGAGTGAAGACGCAGAGTCCTGTTGAGTGTGGGGTTGCGTAAAGGCTCCCCCAGGGAGTTCAGGTGTACCCAAAGGCTTCCGCTGAGAGCACTTTTTGACGGCAGAAAGTGGCACCGTACGTGTTTTTTCGGGTCTAACTCGGGTTCAGCTTCTTGTTCCGGTTAGGGTTATGTTTAGGGTTGTTAGGAAAGAGTGAAGACGCAGAGTCCTGTTGAGTGTGGGGTTGCGTAAAGGCTCCCCCAGGGAGTTCAGGTGTACCCAAAGGCTTCCGCTGAGAGCACTTTTGGTGGCAGAAAGTGGCACCGTACGTGTTTTTTCGGGTCTAACTCGGGTTCAGCTTCTTGTTGCGGTTAGGGTTATGTTTAGGGTTGTTAGGAAAGAGTGAAGACGCAGAGTCCTGTTGAGTGTGGGGTTGCGTAAAGGCTCCCCCAGGGAGTTCAGGTGTACCCAAAGGCTTCCGCTGAGAGCACTTTTTGATGGCAGAAAGTGGCACCGTACGTGTTTTTTCGGGTCTAACTCGGGTTCAGCTTCTTGTTGCGGTTAGGGTTATGTTTAGGGTTGTTAGGAAAGAGTGAAGACGCAGAGTCCTGTTGAGTGTGGGGTTGCGTAAAGGCTCCCCCAGGGAGTTCAGGTGTACCCAAAGGCTTCCGCTGAGAGCACTTTTTGATGGCAGAAAGTGGCACCGTACGTGTTTTTTCGGGTCTAACTCGGGTTGAGCTTCTTGTTGCGGTTAGGGTTATGTTTAGGGTTGTTAGGAAAGAGTGAAGACGCAGAGTCCTGTTGAGTGTGGGGTTGCGTAAAGGCTCCCCCAGGGAGTTCAGGTGTACCCAAAGGCTTCCGCTGAGAGCACTTTTTGATGGCAGAAAGTGGCACCGTACGTGTTTTTTCGGGTCTAACTCGGGTTGAGCTTCTTGTTCCGGTTAGGGTTATGTTTAGGGTTGTTAGGAAAGAGTGAAGACTCAGAGTCCTGTTGAGTGTGGGGTTGCGTAAAGGCTCCCCCAGGGAGTTCAGGTGTAGCCAAAGGCTTCCGCTGAGAGCACTTTTTGATGGCAGAAAGTGGCACCGTACGTGTTTTTTCGGGTCTAACTCGGGTTCAGCTTCTTGTTGCGGTTAGGGTTATGTTTAGGGTTGTTAGGAAAGAGTGAAGACGCAGAGTCCTGTTGAGTGTGGGGTTGCGTAAAGGCTCCCCCAGGGAGTTCAGGTGTACCCAAAGGCTTCCGCTGAGAGCACTTTTTGATGGCAGAAAGTGGCACCGTACGTGTTTTTTCGGGTCTAACTCGGGTTCAGCTTCTTGTTGCGGTTAGGGTTATGTTTAGGGTTGTTAGGAAAGAGTGAAGACGCAGAGTCCTGTTGAGTGTGGGGTTGCGTAAAGGCTCCCCCAGGGAGTTCAGGTGTACCCAAAGGCTTCCGCTGAGAGCACTTTTTGATGGCAGAAAGTGGCACCGTACGTGTTTTTTCGGGTCTAACTCAGGTTGAGCTTCTTGTTCCGGTTAGGGTTATGTTTAGGGTTGTTAGGAAAGAGTGAAGACGCAGAGTCCTGTTGAGTGTGGGGTTGCATAAAGGCTCCCCCAGGGAGTTCAGGTGTACCCAAATGCTTCCGCTGAGAGCACTTTTGGATGGCAGAAAGTGGCACCGTACGTGTTTTTTCGGGTCTAACTCGGGTTCAGCTTCTTGTTGCGGTTAGGGTTATGTTTAGGGTTGTTAGGAAAGAGTGAAGACGCAGAGTCCTGTTGAGTGTGGGGTTGCGTAAAGGCTCCCCCAGGGAGTTCAGGTGTACCCAAAGGCTTCCGCTGAGAGCACTTTTTGATGGCAGAAAGTGGCACCGTACGTGTTTTTTCGGGTCTAACTCGGGTTGAGCTTCTTGTTCCGGTTAGGGTTATGTTTAGGGTTGTTAGGAAAGAGTGAAGACGCAGAGTCCTGTTGAGTGTGGGGTTGCGTAAAGGCTCCCCCAGGGAGTTCAGGTGTACCCAAAGGCTTCCGCTGAGAGCACTTTTTGATGGCAGAAAGTGGCACCGTACGTGTTTTTTCGGGTCTAACTCGGGTTCAGCTTCTTGTTGCGGTTAGGGTTATGTTTAGGGTTGTTAGGAAAGAGTGAAGACGCAGAGTCCTGTTGAGTGTGGGGTTGCGTAAAGGCTCCCCCAGGGAGTTCAGGTGTACCCAAAGGCTTCCGCTGAGAGCACGTTTTGATGGCAGAAAGTGGCACCGTACGTGTTTTTTCGGGTCTAACTCGGGTTGAGGTTCTTGTTGCGGTTAGGGTTATGTTTAGGGTTGTTAGGAAAGAGTGAAGACGCAGAGTCCTGTTGAGTGTGGGGTTGCGTAAAGGCTCCCCCAGGGAGTTCAGGTGTACCCAAAGGCTTCCGCTGAGAGCACTTTTTGATGGCAGAAAGTGGCACCGTACGTGTTTTTTCGGGTCTAACTCGGGTTCAGCTTCTTGTTGCGGTTAGGGTTATGTTTAGGGTTGTTAGGAAAGAGTGAAGACGCAGAGTCCTGTTGAGTGTGGGGTTGCGTAAAGGCTCCCCCAGGGAGTTCAGGTGTACCCAAAGGCTTCCGCTGAGAGCACTTTTGGATGGCAGAAAGTGGCACCGTACGTGTTTTTTCGGGTCTAACTCGGGTTCAGCTTCTTGTTGCGGTTAGGGTTATGTTTAGGGTTGTTAGGAAAGAGTGAAGACGCAGAGTCCTGTTGAGTGTGGGGTTGCGTAAAGGCTCCCCCAGGGAGTTCAGGTGTACCCAAAGGCTTCCGCTGAGAGCACTTTTTGATGGCAGAAAGTGGCACCGTACGTGTTTTTTCGGGTCTAACTCGGGTTCAGCTTCTTGTTGCGGTTAGGGTTATGTTTAGGGTTGTTAGGAAAGAGTGAAGACGCAGAGTCCTGTTGAGTGTGGGGTTGCGTAAAGGCTCCCCCAGGGAGTTCAGGTGTACCCAAAGGCTTCCGCTGAGAGCACTTTTTGATGGCAGAAAGTGGCACCGTACGTGTTTTTTCGGGTCTAACTCGGGTTCAGCTTCTTGTTGCGGTTAGGGTTATGTTTAGGGTTGTTAGGAAAGAGTGAAGACGCAGAGTCCTGTTGAGTGTGGGGTTGCGTAAAGGCTCCCCCAGGGAGTTCAGGTGTACCCAAAGGCTTCCGCTGAGAGCACTTTTTGACGGCAGAAAGTGGCACCGTACGTGTTTTTTCGGGTCTAACTCGGGTTCAGCTTCTTGTTGCGGTTAGGGTTATGTTTAGGGTTGTTAGGAAAGAGTGAAGACGCAGAGTCCTGTTGAGTGTGGGGTTGCGTAAAGGCTCCTCCAGGGAGTTCAGGTGTACCCAAAGGCTTCCGCTGAGAGCACTTTTTGATGGCAGAAAGTGGCACCGTACGTGTTTTTTCGGGTCTAACTCGGGTTCAGCTTCTTGTTGCGGTTAGGGTTATGTTTAGGGTTGTTAGGAAAGAGTGAAGACGCAGAGTCCTGTTGAGTGTGGGGTTGCGTAAAGGCTCCCCCAGGGAGTTCAGGTGTACCCAAATGCTTCCGCTGAGAGCACTTTTGGATGGCAGAAAGTGGCACCGTACGTGTTTTTTCGGGTCTAACTCGGGTTGAGCTTCTTGTTCCGGTTAGGGTTATGTTTAGGGTTGTTAGGAAAGAGTGAAGACGCAGAGTCCTATTGAGTGTGGGGTTGCGTAAAGGCTCCCCCAGGGAGTTCAGGTGTACCCAAAGGCTTCCGCTGAGAGCACTTTTTGATGGCAGAAAGTGGCACCGTACGTGTTTTTTCGGGTCTAACTCGGGTTCAGCTTCTTGTTGCGGTTAGGGTTATGTTTAGGGTTGTTAGGAAAGAGTGAAGACGCAGAGTCCTGTTGAGTGTGGGGTTGCGTAAAGGCTCCCCCAGGGAGTTCAGGTGTTCCCAAAGGCTTCCGCTGAGAGCACTTTTTGATGGCAGAGAGTGGCACCGTACGTGTTTTTTCGGGTCTAACTCGGGTTGAGCTTCTTGTTGCGGTTAGGGTTATGTTTAGGGTTGTTAGGAAAGAGTGAAGACGCAGAGTCCTGTTGAGTGTGGGGTTGCGTAAAGGCTCCCCCAGGGAGTTCAGGTGTACCCAAAGGCTTCCGCTGAGAGCACTTTTTGATGGCAGAAAGTGGCACCGTACGTGTTTTTTCGGGTCTAACTCGGGTTCAGCTTCTTGTTGCGGTTAGGGTTATGTTTAGGGTTGTTAGGAAAGAGTGAAGACGCAGAGTCCTGTTGAGTGTGGGGTTGCGTAAAGGCTCCCCCAGGGAGTTCAGGTGTACCCAAATGCTTCCGCTGAGAGCACTTTTGGATGGCAGAAAGTGGCACCGTACGTGTTTTTTCGGGTCTAACTCGGGTTCAGCTTCTTGTTGCGGTTAGGGTTATGTTTAGGGTTGTTAGGAAAGAGTGAAGACGCAGAGTCCTGTTGAGTGTGGGGTTGCGTAAAGGCTCCCCCAGGGAGTTCAGGTGTACCCAAAGGCTTCCGCTGAGAGCACTTTTGGATGGCAGAAAGTGGCACCGTACGTGTTTTTTCGGGTCTAACTCGGGTTGAGCTTCTTGTTCCGGTTAGGGTTATGTTTAGGGTTGTTAGGGAAGAGTGAAGACGCAGAGTCCTATTGAGTGTGGGGTTGCGTAAAGGCTCCCCCAGGGAGTTCAGGTGTACCCAAAGGCTTCCGCTGAGAGCACTTTTTGATGGCAGAAAGTGGCACCGTACGTGTTTTTTCGGGTCTAACTCGGGTTCAGCTTCTTGTTGCGGTTAGGGTTATGTTTAGGGTTGTTAGGAAAGAGTGAAGACGCAGAGTCCTGTTGAGTGTGGGGTTGCGTAAAGGCTCCCCCAGGGAGTTCAGGTGTACCCAAAGGCTTCCGCTGAGAGCACTTTTTGACGGCAGAAAGTGGCACCGTACGTGTTTTTTCGGGTCTAACTCGGGTTCAGCTTCTTGTTGCGGTTAGGGTTATGTTTAGGGTTGTTAGGAAAGAGTGAAGACGCAGAGTCCTGTTGAGTGTGGGGTTGCGTAAAGGCTCCCCCAGGGAGTTCAGGTGTACCCAAAGGCTTCCGCTGAGAGCACTTTTTGATGGCAGAAAGTGGCACCGTACGTGTTTTTTCGGGTCTAACTCGGGTTCAGCTTCTTGTTGCGGTTAGGGTTATGTTTAGGGTTGTTAGGAAAGAGTGAAGACGCAGAGTCCTGTTGAGTGTGGGGTTGCGTAAAGGCTCCCCCAGGGAGTTCAGGTGTACCCAAAGGCTTCCGCTGAGAGCACTTTTTGATGGCAGAAAGTGGCACCGTACGTGTTTTTTCGGGTCTAACTCGGGTTCAGCTTCTTGTTGCGGTTAGGGATATGTTTAGGGTTGTTAGGAAAGAGTGAAGACGCAGAGTCCTATTGAGTGTGGGGTTGCGTAAAGGCTCCCCCAGGGAGTTCAGGTGTACCCAAAGGCTTCCGCTGAGAGCACTTTTTGATGGCAGAAAGTGGCACCGTACGTGTTTTTTCGGGTCTAACTCGGGTTCAGCTTCTTGTTGCGGTTAGGGTTATGTTTAGGGTTGTTAGGAAAGAGTGAAGACGCAGAGTCCTGTTGAGTGTGGGGTTGCGTAAAGGCTCCCCCAGGGAGTTCAGGTGTACCCAAAGGCTTCCGCTGAGAGCACTTTTTGATGGCAGAAAGTGGCACCGTACGTGTTTTTTCGGGTCTAACTCGGGTTCAGCTTCTTGTTGCGGTTAGGGTTATGTTTAGGGTTGTTAGGAAAGAGTGAAGACGCAGAGTCCTGTTGAGTGTGGGGTTGCGTAAAGGCTCCCCCAGGGAGTTCAGGTGTACCCAAATGCTTCCGCTGAGAGCACTTTTGGATGGCAGAAAGTGGCACCGTACGTGTTTTTTCGGGTCTAACTCGGGTTCAGCTTCTTGTTCCGGTTAGGGTTACGTTTAGGGTTGTTAGGAAAGAGTGAAGACGCAGAGTCCTGTTGAGTGTGGGGTTGCGTAAAGGCTCCCCCAGGGAGTTCAGGTGTACCCAAAGGCTTCCGCTGAGAGCACTTTTTGATGGCAGAAAGTGGCACCGTACGTGTTTTTTCGGGTCTAACTCGGGTTCAGCTTCTTGTTCCGGTTAGGGTTATGTTTAGGGTTGTTAGGGAAGAGTGAAGACGCAGACTCCTATTGAGTGTGGGGTTGCGTAAAGGCTCCCCCAGGGAGTTCAGGTGTACCCAAAGGCTTCCGCTGAGAGCACTTTTTGATGGCAGAAAGTGGCACCGTACGTGTTTTTTCGGGTCTAACTCGGGTTCAGCTTCTTGTTGCGGTTAGGGTTATGTTTAGGGTTGTTAGGAAAGAGTGAAGACGCAGAGTCCTGTTGAGTGTGGGGTTGCGTAAAGGCTCCCCCAGGGAGTTCAGGTGTACCCAAAGGCTTCCGCTGAGAGCACTTTTTGACGGCAGAAAGTGGCACCGTACGTGTTTTTTCGGGTCTAACTCGGGTTCAGCTTCTTGTTGCGGTTAGGGTTATGTTTAGGGTTGTTAGGAAAGAGTGAAGACGCAGAGTCCTGTTGAGTGTGGGGTTGCGTAAAGGCTCCTCCAGGGAGTTCAGGTGTACCCAAAGGCTTCCGCTGAGAGCACTTTTTGATGGCAGAAAGTGGCACCGTACGTGTTTTTTCGGGTCTAACTCGGGTTCAGCTTCTTGTTGCGGTTAGGGTTATGTTTAGGGTTGTTAGGAAAGAGTGAAGACGCAGAGTCCTGTTGAGTGTGGGGTTGCGTAAAGGCTCCCCCAGGGAGTTCAGGTGTACCCAAAGGCTTCCGCTGAGAGCACTTTTTGATGGCAGAAAGTGGCACCGTACGTGTTTTTTCGGGTCTAACTCGGGTTGAGCTTCTTGTTGCGGTTAGGGTTATGTTTAGGGTTGTTAGGAAAGAGTGAAGACGCAGAGTCCTGTTGAGTGTGGGGTTGCGTAAAGGCTCCCCCAGGGAGTTCAGGTGTACCCAAAGGCTTCCGCTGAGAGCACTTTTTGATGGCAGAAAGTGGCATCGTACGTGTTTTTTCGGGTCTAACTCGGGTTCAGCTTCTTGTTCCGGTTAGGGATATGTTTAGGGTTGTTAGGAAAGAGTGAAGACGCAGAGTCCTGTTGAGTGTGGGGTTGCGTAAAGGCTCCCCCAGGGAGTTCAGGTGTACCCAAAGGCTTCCGCTGAGAGCACTTTTTGATGGCAGAAAGTGGCACCGTACGTGTTTTTTCGGGTCTAACTCGGGTTCAGCTTCTTGTTCCGGTTAGGGATATGTTTAGGGTTGTTAGGAAAGAGTGAAGACGCAGAGTCCTGTTGAGTGTGGGGTTGCGTAAAGGCTCCCCCAGGGAGTTCAGGTGTACCCAAAGGCTTCCGCTGAGAGCACTTTTTGACGGCAGAAAGTGGCACCGTACGTGTTTTTTCGGGTCTAACTCGGGTTCAGCTTCTTGTTGCGGTTAGGGTTATGTTTAGGGTTGTTAGGAAAGAGTGAAGACGCAGAGTCCTGTTGAGTGTGGGGTTGCGTAAAGGCTCCCCCAGGGAGTTCAGGTGTACCCAAAGGCTTCCGCTGAGAGCACTTTTTGATGGCAGAAAGTGGCATCGTACGTGTTTTTTCGGGTCTAACTCGGGTTCAGCTTCTTGTTCCGGTTAGGGATATGTTTAGGGTTGTTAGGAAAGAGTGAAGACGCAGAGTCCTGTTGAGTGTGGGGTTGCGTAAAGGCTCCCCCAGGGAGTTCAGGTGTACCCAAAGGCTTCCGCTGAGAGCACTTTTTGATGGCAGAAAGTGGCACCGTACGTGTTTTTTCGGGTCTAACTCGGGTTCAGCTTCTTGTTCCGGTTAGGCTTATGTTTAGGGTTGTTAGGAAAGAGTGAAGACGCAGAGTCCTGTTGAGTGTGGGGTTGCGTAAAGGCTCCCCCAGGGAGTTCAGGTGTACCCAAAGGCTTCCGCTGAGAGCACTTTTTGACGGCAGAAAGTGGCACCGTACGTGTTTTTTCGGGTCTAACTCGGGTTCAGCTTCTTGTTCCGGTTAGGGTTATGTTTAGGGTTGTTAGGAAAGAGTGAAGACGCAGAGTCCTGTTGAGTGTGGGGTTGTGTAAAGGCTCCCCCAGGGAGTTCAGGTGTACCCAAAGGCTTCCGCTGAGAGCACTTTTTGATGGCAGAAAGTGGCACCGTACGTGTTTTTTCGGGTCTAACTCGGGTTGAGCTTCTTGTTGCGGTTAGGGTTATGTTTAGGCTTGTTAGGAAAGAGTGAAGACGCAGAGTCCTGTTGAGTGTGGGGTTGCGTAAAGGCTCCCCCAGGGAGTTCAGGTGTACCCAAAGGCTTCCGCTGAGAGCACTTTTTGATGGCAGAAAGTGGCACCGTACGTGTTTTTTCGGGTCTAACTCGGGTTCAGCTTCTTGTTGCGGTTAGGGTTATGTTTAGGGTTGTTAGGAAAGAGTGAAGACGCAGAGTCCTGTTGAGTGTGGGGTTGCGTAAAGGCTCCCCCAGGGAGTTCAGGTGTAGCCAAAGGCTTCCGCTGAGAGCACTTTTTGATGGCAGAAAGTGGCACCGTACGTGTTTTTTCGGGTCTAACTCGGGTTCAGCTTCTTGTTGCGGTTAGGGTTATGTTTAGGGTTGTTAGGAAAGAGTGAAGACGCAGAGTCCTGTTGAGTGTGGGGTTGCGTAAAGGCTCCCCCAGGGAGTTCAGGTGTACCCAAAGGCTTCCGCTGAGAGCACTTTTTGATGGCAGAAAGTGGCACCGTACGTGTTTTTTCGGGTCTAACGCGGGTTGAGCTTCTTGTTCCGGTTAGGGTTATGTTTAGGGTTGTTAGGAAAGAGTGAGGACGCAGAGTCCTGTTGAGTGTGGGGTTGCGTAAAGGCTCCCCCAGGGAGTTCAGGTGTACCCAAATGCTTCCGCTGAGAGCACTTTTGGATGGCAGAAAGTGGCACCGTACGTGTTTTTTCGGGTCTAACTCGGGTTCAGCTTCTTGTTGCGGTTAGGGTTATGTTTAGGGTTGTTAGGAAAGAGTGAAGACGCAGAGTCCTGTTGAGTGTGGGGTTGCGTAAAGGCTCCCCCAGGGAGTTCAGGTGTACCCAAAGGCTTCCGCTGAGAGCACTTTTTGATGGCAGAAAGTGGCACCGTACGTGTTTTTTCGGGTCTAACTCGGGTTGAGCTTCTTGTTGCGGTTAGGGTTATGTTTAGGGTTGTTAGGAAAGAGTGAAGACGCAGAGTCCTGTTGAGTGTGGGGTTGCGTAAAGGCTCCCCCAGGGAGTTCAGGTGTACCCAAAGGCTTCCGCTGAGAGCACTTTTTGATGGCAGAAAGTGGCACCGTACGTGTTTTTTCGGGTCTAACTCGGGTTCAGCTTCTTGTTGCGGTTAGGGTTATGTTTAGGGTTGTTAGGAAAGAGTGAAGACGCAGAGTCCTGTTGAGTGTGGGGTTGCGTAAAGGCTCCCCCAGGGAGTTCAGGTGTACCCAAAGGCTTCCGCTGAGAGCACTTTTTGACGGCAGAAAGTGGCACCGTACGTGTTTTTTCGGGTCTAACTCGGGTTGAGCTTCTTGTTGCGGTTAGGGTTATGTTTAGGGTTGTTAGGAAAGAGTGAAGACGCAGAGTCCTGTTGAGTGTGGGGTTGCGTAAAGGCTCCCCCAGGGAGTTCAGGTGTACCCAAAGGCTTCCGCTGAGAGCACTTTTGGATGGCAGAAAGTGGCACCGTACGTGTTTTTTCGGGTCTAACTCGGGTTGAGCTTCTTGTTGCGGTTAGGGTTATGTTTAGGGTTGTTAGGAAAGAGTGAAGACGCAGAGTCCTGTTGAGTGTGGGGTTGCGTAAAGGCTCCCCCAGGGAGTTCAGGTGTACCCAAAGGCTTCCGCTGAGAGCACTTTTTGATGGCAGAAAGTGGCACCGTACGTGTTTTTTCGGGTCTAACTCGGGTTGAGCTTCTTGTTCCGGTTAGGGTTATGTTTAGGGTTGTTAGGAAAGAGTGAAGACGCAGAGTCCTATTGAGTGTGAGGTTGCGTAAAGGCTCCCCCAGGGAGTTCAGGTGTACCCAAAGGCTTCCGCTGAGAGCACTTTTTGATGGCAGAAAGTGGCACCGTACGTGTTTTTTCGGGTCTAACTCGGGTTCAGCTTCTTGTTGCGGTTAGGGTTATGTTTAGGGTTGTTAGGAAAGAGTGAAGACGCAGAGTCCTGTTGAGTGTGGGGTTGCGTAAAGGCTCCCCCAGGGAGTTCAGGTGTACCCAAAGGCTTCCGCTGAGAGCACATTTTGACGGCAGAAAGTGGCACCGTACGTGTTTTTTCGGGTCTAACTCGGGTTCAGCTTCTTGTTGCGGTTAGGGTTATGTTTAGGGTTGTTAGGAAAGAGTGAAGACGCAGAGTCCTGTTGAGTGTGGGGTTGCGTAAAGGCTCCCCCAGGGAGTTCAGGTGTACCCAAAGGCTTCCGCTGAGAGCACTTTTTGATGGCAGAAAGTGGCACCGTACGTGTTTTTTCGGGTCTAACTCGGGTTCAGCTTCTTGTTCCGGTTAGGGATATGTTTAGGGTTGTTAGGAAAGAGTGAAGACGCAGAGTCCTGTTGAGTGTGGGGTTGCGTAAAGGCTCCCCCAGGGAGTTCAGGTGTACCCAAAGGCTTCCGCTGAGAGCACTTTTTGATGGCAGAAAGTGGCACCGTACGTGTTTTTTCGGGTCTAACTCGGGTTCAGCTTCTTGTTGCGGTTAGGGTTATGTTTAGGGTTGTTAGGAAAGAGTGAAGACGCAGAGTCCTGTTGAGTGTGGGGTTGCGTAAAGGCTCCCCCAGGGAGTTCAGGTGTACCCAAAGGCTTCCGCTGAGAGCACTTTTGGATGGCAGAAAGTGGCACCGTACGTGTTTTTTCGGGTCTAACTCGGGTTCAGCTTCTTGTTCCGGTTAGGGTTATGTTTAGGGTTGTTAGGAAAGAGTGAAGACGCAGAGTCCTGTTGAGTGTGGGGTTGCGTAAAGGCTCCCCCAGGGAGTTCAGGTGTACCCAAAGGCTTCCGCTGAGAGCACTTTTTGACGGCAGAAAGTGGCACCGTACGTGTTTTTTCGGGTCTAACTCGGGTTCAGCTTCTTGTTCCGGTTAGGGTTATGTTTAGGGTTGTTAGGAAAGAGTGAAGACGCAGAGTCCTGTTGAGTGTGGGGTTGCGTAAAGGCTCCCCCAGGGAGTTCAGGTGTACCCAAAGGCTTCCGCTGAGAGCACTTTTGGTGGCAGAAAGTGGCACCGTACGTGTTTTTTCGGGTCTAACTCGGGTTCAGCTTCTTGTTGCGGTTAGGGTTATGTTTAGGGTTGTTAGGAAAGAGTGAAGACGCAGAGTCCTGTTGAGTGTGGGGTTGCGTAAAGGCTCCCCCAGGGAGTTCAGGTGTACCCAAAGGCTTCCGCTGAGAGCACTTTTTGATGGCAGAAAGTGGCACCGTACGTGTTTTTTCGGGTCTAACTCGGGTTCAGCTTCTTGTTGCGGTTAGGGTTATGTTTAGGGTTGTTAGGAAAGAGTGAAGACGCAGAGTCCTGTTGAGTGTGGGGTTGCGTAAAGGCTCCCCCAGGGAGTTCAGGTGTACCCAAAGGCTTCCGCTGAGAGCACTTTTTGATGGCAGAAAGTGGCACCGTACGTGTTTTTTCGGGTCTAACTCGGGTTGAGCTTCTTGTTGCGGTTAGGGTTATGTTTAGGGTTGTTAGGAAAGAGTGAAGACGCAGAGTCCTGTTGAGTGTGGGGTTGCGTAAAGGCTCCCCCAGGGAGTTCAGGTGTACCCAAAGGCTTCCGCTGAGAGCACTTTTTGATGGCAGAAAGTGGCACCGTACGTGTTTTTTCGGGTCTAACTCGGGTTGAGCTTCTTGTTGCGGTTAGGGTTATGTTTAGGGTTGTTAGGAAAGAGTGAAGACTCAGAGTCCTGTTGAGTGTGGGGTTGCGTAAAGGCTCCCCCAGGGAGTTCAGGTGTAGCCAAAGGCTTCCGCTGAGAGCACTTTTTGATGGCAGAAAGTGGCACCGTACGTGTTTTTTCGGGTCTAACTCGGGTTCAGCTTCTTGTTGCGGTTAGGGTTATGTTTAGGGTTGTTAGGAAAGAGTGAAGACGCAGAGTCCTGTTGAGTGTGGGGTTGCGTAAAGGCTCCCCCAGGGAGTTCAGGTGTACCCAAAGGCTTCCGCTGAGAGCACTTTTTGATGGCAGAAAGTGGCACCGTACGTGTTTTTTCGGGTCTAACTCGGGTTCAGCTTCTTGTTGCGGTTAGGGTTATGTTTAGGGTTGTTAGGAAAGAGTGAAGACGCAGAGTCCTGTTGAGTGTGGGGTTGCGTAAAGGCTCCCCCAGGGAGTTCAGGTGTACCCAAAGGCTTCCGCTGAGAGCACTTTTTGATGGCAGAAAGTGGCACCGTACGTGTTTTTTCGGGTCTAACTCAGGTTGAGCTTCTTGTTCCGGTTAGGGTTATGTTTACGGTTGTTAGGAAAGAGTGAAGACGCAGAGTCCTGTTGAGTGTGGGGTTGCATAAAGGCTCCCCCAGGGAGTTCAGGTGTACCCAAATGCTTCCGCTGAGAGCACTTTTGGATGGCAGAAAGTGGCACCGTACGTGTTTTTTCGGGTCTAACTCGGGTTCAGCTTCTTGTTGCGGTTAGGGTTATGTTTAGGGTTGTTAGGAAAGAGTGAAGACGCAGAGTCCTGTTGAGTGTGGGGTTGCGTAAAGGCTCCCCCAGGGAGTTCAGGTGTACCCAAAGGCTTCCGCTGAGAGCACTTTTTGATGGCAGAAAGTGGCACCGTACGTGTTTTTTCGGGTCTAACTCGGGTTGAGCTTCTTGTTCCGGTTAGGGTTATGTTTAGGGTTGTTAGGAAAGAGTGAAGACGCAGAGTCCTGTTGAGTGTGGGGTTGCGTAAAGGCTCCCCCAGGGAGTTCAGGTGTACCCAAAGGCTTCCGCTGAGAGCACTTTTTGATGGCAGAAAGTGGCACCGTACGTGTTTTTTCGGGTCTAACTCGGGTTCAGCTTCTTGTTGCGGTTAGGGTTATGTTTAGGGTTGTTAGGAAAGAGTGAAGACGCAGAGTCCTGTTGAGTGTGGGGTTGCGTAAAGGCTCCCCCAGGGAGTTCAGGTGTACCCAAAGGCTTCCGCTGAGAGCACGTTTTGATGGCAGAAAGTGGCACCGTACGTGTTTTTTCGGGTCTAACTCGGGTTGAGCTTCTTGTTGCGGTTAGGGTTATGTTTAGGGTTGTTAGGAAAGAGTGAAGACGCAGAGTCCTGTTGAGTGTGGGGTTGCGTAAAGGCTCCCCCAGGGAGTTCAGGTGTACCCAAAGGCTTCCGCTGAGAGCACTTTTTGATGGCAGAAAGTGGCACCGTACGTGTTTTTTCGGGTCTAACTCGGGTTCAGCTTCTTGTTGCGGTTAGGGTTATGTTTAGGGTTGTTAGGAAAGAGTGAAGACGCAGAGTCCTGTTGAGTGTGGGGTTGCGTAAAGGCTCCCCCAGGGAGTTCAGGTGTACCCAAAGGCTTCCGCTGAGAGCACTTTTGGATGGCAGAAAGTGGCACCGTACGTGTTTTTTCGGGTCTAACTCGGGTTCAGCTTCTTGTTGCGGTTAGGGTTATGTTTAGGGTTGTTAGGAAAGAGTGAAGACGCAGAGTCCTGTTGAGTGTGGGGTTGCGTAAAGGCTCCCCCAGGGAGTTCAGGTGTACCCAAAGGCTTCCGCTGAGAGCACTTTTTGATGGCAGAAAGTGGCACCGTACGTGTTTTTTCGGGTCTAACTCGGGTTCAGCTTCTTGTTGCGGTTAGGGTTATGTTTAGGGTTGTTAGGAAAGAGTGAAGACGCAGAGTCCTGTTGAGTGTGGGGTTGCGTAAAGGCTCCCCCAGGGAGTTCAGGTGTACCCAAAGGCTTCCGCTGAGAGCACTTTTTGACGGCAGAAAGTGGCACCGTACGTGTTTTTTCGGGTCTAACTCGGGTTCAGCTTCTTGTTGCGGTTAGGGTTATGTTTAGGGTTGTTAGGAAAGAGTGAAGACGCAGAGTCCTGTTGAGTGTGGGGTTGCGTAAAGGCTCCTCCAGGGAGTTCAGGTGTACCCAAAGGCTTCCGCTGAGAGCACTTTTTGATGGCAGAAAGTGGCACCGTACGTGTTTTTTCGGGTCTAACTCGGGTTCAGCTTCTTGTTGCGGTTAGGGTTATGTTTAGGGTTGTTAGGAAAGAGTGAAGACGCAGAGTCCTGTTGAGTGTGGGGTTGCGTAAAGGCTCCCCCAGGGAGTTCAGGTGTACCCAAAGGCTTCCGCTGAGAGCACTTTTGGATGGCAGAAAGTGGCACCGTACGTGTTTTTTCGGGTCTAACTCGGGTTGAGCTTCTTGTTCCGGTTAGGGTTATGTTTAGGGTTGTTAGGAAAGAGTGAAGACGCAGAGTCCTATTGAGTGTGGGGTTGCGTAAAGGCTCCCCCAGGGAGTTCAGGTGTACCCAAAGGCTTCCGCTGAGAGCACTTTTTGATGGCAGAAAGTGGCACCGTACGTGTTTTTTCGGGTCTAACTCGGGTTCAGCTTCTTGTTGCGGTTAGGGTTATGTTTAGGGTTGTTAGGAAAGAGTGAAGACGCAGAGTCCTGTTGAGTGTGGGGTTGCGTAAAGGCTCCCCCAGGGAGTTCAGGTGTTCCCAAAGGCTTCCGCTGAGAGCACTTTTTGATGGCAGAGAGTGGCACCGTACGTGTTTTTTCGGGTCTAACTCGGGTTGAGCTTCTTGTTGCGGTTAGGGTTATGTTTAGGGTTGTTAGGAAAGAGTGAAGACGCAGAGTCCTGTTGAGTGTGGGGTTGCGTAAAGGCTCCCCCAGGGAGTTCAGGTGTACCCAAAGGCTTCCGCTGAGAGCACTTTTTGATGGCAGAAAGTGGCACCGTACGTGTTTTTTCGGGTCTAACTCGGGTTCAGCTTCTTGTTGCGGTTAGGGTTATGTTTAGGGTTGTTAGGAAAGAGTGAAGACGCAGAGTCCTGTTGAGTGTGGGGTTGCGTAAAGGCTCCCCCAGGGAGTTCAGGTGTACCCAAATGCTTCCGCTGAGAGCACTTTTGGATGGCAGAAAGTGGCACCGTACGTGTTTTTTCGGGTCTAACTCGGGTTCAGCTTCTTGTTGCGGTTAGGGTTATGTTTAGGGTTGTTAGGAAAGAGTGAAGACGCAGAGTCCTGTTGAGTGTGGGGTTGCGTAAAGGCTCCCCCAGGGAGTTCAGGTGTACCCAAAGGCTTCCGCTGAGAGCACTTTTGGATGGCAGAAAGTGGCACCGTACGTGTTTTTTCGGGTCTAACTCGGGTTGAGCTTCTTGTTCCGGTTAGGGTTATGTTTAGGGTTGTTAGGAAAGAGTGAAGACGCAGAGTCCTATTGAGTGTGGGGTTGCGTAAAGGCTCCCCCAGGGAGTTCAGGTGTACCCAAAGGCTTCCGCTGAGAGCACTTTTTGATGGCAGAAAGTGGCACCGTACGTGTTTTTTCGGGTCTAACTCGGGTTCAGCTTCTTGTTGCGGTTAGGGTTATGTTTAGGGTTGTTAGGAAAGAGTGAAGACGCAGAGTCCTGTTGAGTGTGGGGTTGCGTAAAGGCTCCCCCAGGGAGTTCAGGTGTACCCAAAGGCTTCCGCTGAGAGCACTTTTTGACGGCAGAAAGTGGCACCGTACGTGTTTTTTCGGGTCTAACTCGGGTTCAGCTTCTTGTTGCGGTTAGGGTTATGTTTAGGGTTGTTAGGAAAGAGTGAAGACGCAGAGTCCTGTTGAGTGTGGGGTTGCGTAAAGGCTCCCCCAGGGAGTTCAGGTGTACCCAAAGGCTTCCGCTGAGAGCACTTTTTGATGGCAGAAAGTGGCACCGTACGTGTTTTTTCGGGTCTAACTCGGGTTCAGCTTCTTGTTGCGGTTAGGGTTATGTTTAGGGTTGTTAGGAAAGAGTGAAGACGCAGAGTCCTGTTGAGTGTGGGGTTGCGTAAAGGCTCCCCCAGGGAGTTCAGGTGTACCCAAAGGCTTCCGCTGAGAGCACTTTTGGATGGCAGAAAGTGGCACCGTACGTGTTTTTTCGGGTCTAACTCGGGTTCAGCTTCTTGTTGCGGTTAGGGATATGTTTAGGGTTGTTAGGAAAGAGTGAAGACGCAGAGTCCTATTGAGTGTGGGGTTGCGTAAAGGCTCCCCCAGGGAGTTCAGGTGTACCCAAAGGCTTCCGCTGAGAGCACTTTTTGATGGCAGAAAGTGGCACCGTACGTGTTTTTTCGGGTCTAACTCGGGTTCAGCTTCTTGTTGCGGTTAGGGTTATGTTTAGGGTTGTTAGGAAAGAGTGAAGACGCAGAGTCCTGTTGAGTGTGGGGTTGCGTAAAGGCTCCCCCAGGGAGTTCAGGTGTACCCAAAGGCTTCCGCTGAGAGCACTTTTTGATGGCAGAAAGTGGCACCGTACGTGTTTTTTCGGGTCTAACTCGGGTTCAGCTTCTTGTTGCGGTTAGGGTTATGTTTAGGGTTGTTAGGAAAGAGTGAAGACGCAGAGTCCTGTTGAGTGTGGGGTTGCGTAAAGGCTCCCCCAGGGAGTTCAGGTGTACCCAAATGCTTCCGCTGAGAGCACTTTTGGATGGCAGAAAGTGGCACCGTACGTGTTTTTTCGGGTCTAACTCGGGTTCAGCTTCTTGTTCCGGTTAGGGTTACGTTTAGGGTTGTTAGGAAAGAGTGAAGACGCAGAGTCCTGTTGAGTGTGGGGTTGCGTAAAGGCTCCCCCAGGGAGTTCAGGTGTACCCAAAGGCTTCCGCTGAGAGCACTTTTTGATGGCAGAAAGTGGCACCGTACGTGTTTTTTCGGGTCTAACTCGGGTTCAGCTTCTTGTTGCGGTTAGGGTTATGTTTAGGGTTGTTAGGGAAGAGTGAAGACGCAGACTCCTATTGAGTGTGGGGTTGCGTAAAGGCTCCCCCAGGGAGTTCAGGTGTACCCAAAGGCTTCCGCTGAGAGCACTTTTTGATGGCAGAAAGTGGCACCGTACGTGTTTTTTCGGGTCTAACTCGGGTTCAGCTTCTTGTTGCGGTTAGGGTTATGTTTAGGGTTGTTAGGAAAGAGTGAAGACGCAGAGTCCTGTTGAGTGTGGGGTTGCGTAAAGGCTCCCCCAGGGAGTTCAGGTGTACCCAAAGGCTTCCGCTGAGAGCACTTTTTGACGGCAGAAAGTGGCACCGTACGTGTTTTTTCGGGTCTAACTCGGGTTCAGCTTCTTGTTCCGGTTAGGGTTATGTTTAGGGTTGTTAGGAAAGAGTGAAGACGCAGAGTCCTGTTGAGTGTGGGGTTGCGTAAAGGCTCCTCCAGGGAGTTCAGGTGTACCCAAAGGCTTCCGCTGAGAGCACTTTTTGATGGCAGAAAGTGGCACCGTACGTGTTTTTTCGGGTCTAACTCGGGTTCAGCTTCTTGTTGCGGTTAGGGTTATGTTTAGGGTTGTTAGGAAAGAGTGAAGACGCAGAGTCCTGTTGAGTGTGGGGTTGCGTAAAGGCTCCCCCAGGGAGTTCAGGTGTACCCAAAGGCTTCCGCTGAGAGCACTTTTTGATGGCAGAAAGTGGCACCGTACGTGTTTTTTCGGGTCTAACTCGGGTTGAGCTTCTTGTTGCGGTTAGGGTTATGTTTAGGGTTGTTAGGAAAGAGTGAAGACGCAGAGTCCTGTTGAGTGTGGGGTTGCGTAAAGGCTCCCCCAGGGAGTTCAGGTGTACCCAAAGGCTTCCGCTGAGAGCACTTTTTGATGGCAGAAAGTGGCATCGTACGTGTTTTTTCGGGTCTAACTCGGGTTCAGCTTCTTGTTTCGGTTAGGGATATGTTTAGGGTTGTTAGGAAAGAGTGAAGACGCAGAGTCCTGTTGAGTGTGGGGTTGCGTAAAGGCTCCCCCAGGGAGTTCAGGTGTACCCAAAGGCTTCCGCTGAGAGCACTTTTTGATGGCAGAAAGTGGCACCGTACGTGTTTTTTCGGGTCTAACTCGGGTTGAGCTTCTTGTTGCGGTTAGGGTTATGTTTAGGGTTGTTAGGAAAGAGTGAAGACGCAGAGTCCTGTTGAGTGTGGGGTTGCGTAAAGGCTCCCCCAGGGAGTTCAGGTGTACCCAAAGGCTTCCGCTGAGAGCACTTTTTGATGGCAGAAAGTGGCACCGTACGTGTTTTTTCGGGTCTAACTCGGGTTCAGCTTCTTGTTCCGGTTAGGCTTATGTTTAGGGTTGTTAGGAAAGAGTGAAGACGCAGAGTCCTGTTGAGTGTGGGGTTGCGTAAAGGCTCCCCCAGGGAGTTCAGGTGTACCCAAAGGCTTCCGCTGAGAGCACTTTTTGACGGCAGAAAGTGGCACCGTACGTGTTTTTTCGGGTCTAACTCGGGTTCAGCTTCTTGTTCCGGTTAGGGTTATGTTTAGGGTTGTTAGGAAAGAGTGAAGACGCAGAGTCCTGTTGAGTGTGGGGTTGCGTAAAGGCTCCTCCAGGGAGTTCAGGTGTACCCAAAGGCTTCCGCTGAGAGCACTTTTTGATGGCAGAAAGTGGCACCGTACGTGTTTTTTCGGGTCTAACTCGGGTTCAGCTTCTTGTTGCGGTTAGGGTTATGTTTAGGGTTGTTAGGAAAGAGTGAAGACGCAGAGTCCTGTTGAGTGTGGGGTTGTGTAAAGGCTCCCCCAGGGAGTTCAGGTGTACCCAAAGGCTTCCGCTGAGAGCACTTTTTGATGGCAGAAAGTGGCACCGTACGTGTTTTTTCGGGTCTAACTCGGGTTGAGCTTCTTGTTGCGGTTAGGGTTATGTTTAGGGTTGTTAGGAAAGAGTGAAGACGCAGAGTCCTGTTGAGTGTGGGGTTGCGTAAAGGCTCCCCCAGGGAGTTCAGGTGTACCCAAAGGCTTCCGCTGAGAGCACTTTTTGATGGCAGAAAGTGGCACCGTACGTGTTTTTTCGGGTCTAACTCGGGTTCAGCTTCTTGTTGCGGTTAGGGTTATGTTTAGGGTTGTTAGGAAAGAGTGAAGACGCAGAGTCCTGTTGAGTGTGGGGTTGCGTAAAGGCTCCCCCAGGGAGTTCAGGTGTAGCCAAAGGCTTCCGCTGAGAGCACTTTTTGATGGCAGAAAGTGGCACCGTACGTGTTTTTTCGGGTCTAACTCGGGTTCAGCTTCTTGTTGCGGTTAGGGTTATGTTTAGGGTTGTTAGGAAAGAGTGAAGACGCAGAGTCCTGTTGAGTGTGGGGTTGCGTAAAGGCTCCCCCAGGGAGTTCAGGTGTACCCAAAGGCTTCCGCTGAGAGCACTTTTTGATGGCAGAAAGTGGCACCGTACGTGTTTTTTCGGGTCTAACGCGGGTTGAGCTTCTTGTTCCGGTTAGGGTTATGTTTAGGGTTGTTAGGAAAGAGTGAAGACGCAGAGTCCTGTTGAGTGTGGGGTTGCGTAAAGGCTCCCCCAGGGAGTTCAGGTGTACCCAAATGCTTCCGCTGAGAGCACTTTTGGATGGCAGAAAGTGGCACCGTACGTGTTTTTTCGGGTCTAACTCGGGTTCAGCTTCTTGTTGCGGTTAGGGTTATGTTTAGGGTTGTTAGGAAAGAGTGAAGACGCAGAGTCCTGTTGAGTGTGGGGTTGCGTAAAGGCTCCCCCAGGGAGTTCAGGTGTACCCAAAGGCTTCCGCTGAGAGCACTTTTTGATGGCAGAAAGTGGCACCGTACGTGTTTTTTCGGGTCTAACTCGGGTTGAGCTTCTTGTTGCGGTTAGGGTTATGTTTAGGGTTGTTAGGAAAGAGTGAAGACGCAGAGTCCTGTTGAGTGTGGGGTTGCGTAAAGGCTCCCCCAGGGAGTTCAGGTGTACCCAAAGGCTTCCGCTGAGAGCACTTTTTGATGGCAGAAAGTGGCACCGTACGTGTTTTTTCGGGTCTAACTCGGGTTCAGCTTCTTGTTGCGGTTAGGGTTATGTTTAGGGTTGTTAGGAAAGAGTGAAGACGCAGAGTCCTGTTGAGTGTGGGGTTGCGTAAAGGCTCCCCCAGGGAGTTCAGGTGTACCCAAAGGCTTCCGCTGAGAGCACTTTTTGACGGCAGAAAGTGGCACCGTACGTGTTTTTTCGGGTCTAACTCGGGTTGAGCTTCTTGTTGCGGTTAGGGTTATGTTTAGGGTTGTTAGGAAAGAGTGAAGACGCAGAGTCCTGTTGAGTGTGGGGTTGCGTAAAGGCTCCCCCAGGGAGTTCAGGTGTACCCAAAGGCTTCCGCTGAGAGCACTTTTGGATGGCAGAAAGTGGCACCGTACGTGTTTTTTCGGGTCTAACTCGGGTTGAGCTTCTTGTTGCGGTTAGGGTTATGTTTAGGGTTGTTAGGAAAGAGTGAAGACGCAGAGTCCTGTTGAGTGTGGGGTTGCGTAAAGGCTCCCCCAGGGAGTTCAGGTGTACCCAAAGGCTTCCGCTGAGAGCACTTTTTGATGGCAGAAAGTGGCACCGTACGTGTTTTTTCGGGTCTAACTCGGGTTGAGCTTCTTGTTCCGGTTAGGGTTATGTTTAGGGTTGTTAGGAAAGAGTGAAGACGCAGAGTCCTATTGAGTGTGAGGTTGCGTAAAGGCTCCCCCAGGGAGTTCAGGTGTACCCAAAGGCTTCCGCTGAGAGCACTTTTTGATGGCAGAAAGTGGCACCGTACGTGTTTTTTCGGGTCTAACTCGGGTTCAGCTTCTTGTTGCGGTTAGGGTTATGTTTAGGGTTGTTAGGAAAGAGTGAAGACGCAGAGTCCTGTTGAGTGTGGGGTTGCGTAAAGGCTCCCCCAGGGAGTTCAGGTGTACCCAAAGGCTTCCGCTGAGAGCACTTTTTGACGGCAGAAAGTGGCACCGTACGTGTTTTTTCGGGTCTAACTCGGGTTCAGCTTCTTGTTGCGGTTAGGGTTATGTTTAGGGTTGTTAGGAAAGAGTGAAGACGCAGAGTCCTGTTGAGTGTGGGGTTGCGTAAAGGCTCCCCCAGGGAGTTCAGGTGTACCCAAAGGCTTCCGCTGAGAGCACTTTTTGATGGCAGAAAGTGGCACTGTACGTGTTTTTTCGGGTCTAACTCGGGTTCAGCTTCTTGTTGCGGTTAGGGTTATGTTTAGGGTTGTTAGGAAAGAGTGAAGACGCAGAGTCCTGTTGAGTGTGGGGTTGCGTAAAGGCTCCCCCAGGGAGTTCAGGTGTACCCAAAGGCTTCCGCTGAGAGCACTTTTGGATGGCAGAAAGTGGCACCGTACGTGTTTTTTCGGGTCTAACTCGGGTTCAGCTTCTTGTTGCGGTTAGGGTTATGTTTAGGGTTGTTAGGAAAGAGTGAAGACGCAGAGTCCTGTTGAGTGTGGGGTTGCGTAAAGGCTCCCCCAGGGAGTTCAGGTGTACCCAAAGGCTTCCGCTGAGAGCACTTTTTGATGGCAGAAAGTGGCACCGTACGTGTTTTTTCGGGTCTAACTCGGGTTCAGCTTCTTGTTGCGGTTAGGGTTATGTTTAGGGTTGTTAGGAAAGAGTGAAGACGCAGAGTCCTGTTGAGTGTGGGGTTGCGTAAAGGCTCCCCCAGGGAGTTCAGGTGTACCCAAAGGCTTCCGCTGAGAGCACTTTTTGATGGCAGAAAGTGGCACCGTACGTGTTTTTTCGGGTCTAACTCGGGTTCAGCTTCTTGTTGCGGTTAGGGTTATGTTTAGGGTTGTTAGGAAAGAGTGAAGATGCAGAGTCCTGTTGAGTGTGGGGTTGCGTAAAGGCTCCCCCAGGGAGTTCAGGTGTACCCAAATGCTTCCGCTGAGAGCACTTTTGGATGGCAGAAAGTGGCACCGTACGTGTTTTTTCGGGTCTAACTCGGGTTCAGCTTCTTGTTGCGGTTAGGGTTATGTTTAGGGTTGTTAGGAAAGAGTGAAGACGCAGAGTCCTGTTGAGTGTGGGGTTGCGTAAAGGCTCCCCCAGGGAGTTCAGGTGTACCCAAAGGCTTCCGCTGAGAGCACTTTTTGATGGCAGAAAGTGGCACCGTACGTGTTTTTCCGGGTCTAACTCGGGTTCAGCTTCTTGTTCCGGTTAGGGTTATGTTTAGGGTTGTTAGGAAAGAGTGAAGACGCAGAGTCCTGTTGAGTGTGGGGTTGCGTAAAGGCTCCCCCAGGGAGTTCAGGTGTACCCAAAGGCTTCCGCTGAGAGCACTTTTTGATGGCAGAAAGTGGCACCGTACGTGTTTTTCCGGGTCTAACTCGGGTTCAGCTTCTTGTTCCGGTTAGGGTTATGTTTAGGGTTGTTAGGAAAGAGTGAAGACGCAGAGTCCTATTGAGTGTGGGGTTGCGTAAAGGCTCCCCCAGGGAGTTCAGGTGTACCCAAAGGCTTCCGCTGAGAGCACTTTTTGATGGCAGAAAGTGGCACCGTACGTGTTTTTTCGGGTCTAACTCGGGTTCAGCTTCTTGTTGCGGTTAGGGTTATGTTTAGGGTTGTTAGGAAAGAGTGAAGACGCAGAGTCCTGTTGAGTGTGGGGTTGCGTAAAGGCTCCCCCAGGGAGTTCAGGTGTACCCAAAGGCTTCCGCTGAGAGCACTTTTTGACGGCAGAAAGTGGCACCGTACGTGTTTTTTCGGGTCTAACTCGGGTTCAGCTTCTTGTTGCGGTTAGGGTTATGTTTAGGGTTGTTAGGAAAGAGTGAAGACGCAGAGTCCTGTTGAGTGTGGGGTTGCGTAAAGGCTCCCCCAGGGAGTTCAGGTGTACCCAAAGGCTTCCGCTGAGAGCACTTTTTGATGGCAGAAAGTGGCACCGTACGTGTTTTTTCGGGTCTAACTCGGGTTCAGCTTCTTGTTGCGGTTAGGGTTATGTTTAGGGTTGTTAGGAAAGAGTGAAGACGCAGAGTCCTGTTGAGTGTGGGGTTGCGTAAAGGCTCCCCCAGGGAGTTCAGGTGTACCCAAAGGCTTCCGCTGAGAGCACTTTTTGATGGCAGAAAGTGGCACCGTACGTGTTTTTTCGGGTCTAACTCGGGTTCAGCTTCTTGTTGCGGTTAGGGTTATGTTTAGGGTTGTTAGGAAAGAGTGAAGACGCAGAGTCCTGTTGAGTGTGGGGTTGCGTAAAGGCTCCCCCAGGGAGTTCAGGTGTACCCAAATGCTTCCGCTGAGAGCACTTTTGGATGGCAGAAAGTGGCACCGTACGTGTTTTTTCGGGTCTAACTCGGGTTCAGCTTCTTGTTGCGGTTAGGGTTATGTTTAGGGTTGTTAGGAAAGAGTGAAGACGCAGAGTCCTGTTGAGTGTGGGGTTGCGTAAAGGCTCCCCCAGGGAGTTCAGGTGTACCCAAAGGCTTCCGCTGAGAGCACTTTTTGATGGCAGAAAGTGGCACCGTACGTGTTTTTTCGGGTCTAACTCGGGTTCAGCTTCTTGTTCCTGTTTGGGTTATGTTTAGGGTTGTTAGGAAAGAGTGAAGACGCAGAGTCCTATTGAGTGTGGGGTTGCGTAAAGGCTCCCCCAGGGAGTTCAGGTGTACCCAAAGGCTTCCGCTGAGAGCACTTTTTGATGGCAGAAAGTGGCACCGTACGTGTTTTTTCGGGTCTAACTCGGGTTCAGCTTCTTGTTGCGGTTAGGGTTATGTTTAGGGTTGTTAGGAAAGAGTGAAGACGCAGAGTCCTGTTGAGTGTGGGGTTGCGTAAAGGCTCCCCCAGGGAGTTCAGGTGTACCCAAAGGCTTCCGCTGAGAGCACTTTTTGACGGCAGAAAGTGGCACCGTACGTGTTTTTTCGGGTCTAACTCGGGTTGAGCTTCTTGTTCCGGTTAGGGTTATGTTTAGGGTTGTTAGGAAAGAGTGAAGACGCAGAGTCCTGTTGAGTGTGGGGTTGCGTAAAGGCTCCTCCAGGGAGTTCAGGTGTACCCAAAGGCTTCCGCTGAGAGCACTTTTTGATGGCAGAAAGTGGCACCGTACGTGTTTTTTCGGGTCTAACTCGGGTTCAGCTTCTTGTTGCAGTTAGGGTTATGTTTAGGGTTGTTAGGAAAGAGTGAAGACGCAGAGTCCTGTTGAGTGTGGGGTTGCGTAAAGGCTCCCCCAGGGAGTTCAGGTGTACCCAAAGGCTTCCGCTGAGAGCACTTTTTGATGGCAGAAAGTGGCACCGTACGTGTTTTTTCGGGTCTAACTCGGGTTCAGCTTCTTGTTGCGGTTAGGGTTATGTTTAGGGTTGTTAGGAAAGAGTGAAGACGCAGAGTCCTGTTGAGTGTGGGGTTGCGTAAAGGCTCCCCCAGGGAGTTCAGGTGTACCCAAAGGCTTCCGCTGAGAGCACTTTTTGATGGCAGAAAGTGGCACCGTACGTGTTTTCTCGGGTCTAACTCGGGTTCAGCTTCTTGTTCCGGTTAGGGATATGTTTAGGGTTGTTAGGAAAGAGTGAAGACGCAGAGTCCTGTTGAGTGTGGGGTTGCGTAAAGGCTCCCCCAGGGAGTTCAGGTGTACCCAAAGGCTTCCGCTGAGAGCACTTTTTGATGGCAGAAAGTGGCACCGTACGTGTTTTTTCGGGTCTAACTCGGGTTCAGCTTCTTGTTGCGGTTAGGGTTATGTTTAGGGTTGTTAGGAAAGAGTGAAGACGCAGAGTCCTGTTGAGTGTGGGGTTGCGTAAAGGCTCCCCCAGGGAGTTCAGGTGTACCCAAATGCTTCCGCTGAGAGCACTTTTGGATGGCAGAAAGTGGCACCGTACGTGTTTTTTCGGGTCTAACTCGGGTTCAGCTTCTTGTTACGGTTAGGGTTATGTTTAGGGTTGTTAGGAAAGAGTGAAGACGCAGAGTCCTGTTGAGTGTGGGGTTGCGTAAAGGCTCCCCCAGGGAGTTCAGGTGTACCCAAAGGCTTCCGCTGAGAGCACTTTTTGATGGCAGAAAGTGGCACCGTACGTGTTTTTTCGGGTCTAACTCGGGTTGAGCTTCTTGTTCCGGTTAGGGTTATGTTTAGGGTTGTTAGGAAAGAGTGAAGACGCAGAGTCCTATTGAGTGTGGGGTTGCGTAAAGGCTCCCCCAGGGAGTTCAGGTGTACCCAAAGGCTTCCGCTGAGAGCACTTTTTGACGGCAGAAAGTGGCACCGTACGTGTTTTTTCGGGTCTAACTCGGGTTCAGCTTCTTGTTGCGGTTAGGGATATGTTTAGGGTTGTTAGGAAAGAGTGAAGACGCAGAGTCCTGTTGAGTGTGGGGTTGCGTAAAGGCTCCCCCAGGGAGTTCAGGTGTACCCAAAGGCTTCCGCTGAGAGCACTTTTTGATGGCAGAAAGTGGCACCGTACGTGTTTTTTCGGGTCTAACTCGGGTTCAGCTTCTTGTTGCGGTTAGGGTTATGTTTAGGGTTGTTAGGAAAGAGTGAAGACGCAGAGTCCTGTTGAGTGTGGGGTTGCGTAAAGGCTCCCCCAGGGAGTTCAGGTGTACCCAAAGGCTTCCGCTGAGAGCACTTTTTGATGGCAGAAAGTGGCACCGTACGTGTTTTTTCGGGTCTAACTCGGGTTCAGCTTCTTGTTGCGGTTAGGGTTATGTTTAGGGTTGTTAGGAAAGAGTGAAGACGCAGAGTCCTGTTGAGTGTGGGGTTGCGTAAAGGCTCCCCCAGGGAGTTCAGGTGTACCCAAATGCTTCCGCTGAGAGCACTTTTGGATGGCAGAAAGTGGCACCGTACGTGTTTTTTCGGGTCTAACTCGGGTTGAGCTTCTTGTTGCGGTTAGGGTTATGTTTAGGGTTGTTAGGAAAGAGTGAAGACGCAGAGTCCTGTTGAGTGTGGGGTTGCGTAAAGGCTCCCCCAGGGAGTTCAGGTGTACCCAAAGGCTTCCGCTGAGAGCACTTTTTGATGGCAGAAAGTGGCACCGTACGTGTTTTTTCGGGTCTAACTCGGGTTGAGCTTCTTGTTCCGGTTAGGGTTATGTTTAGGGTTGTTAGGAAAGAGTGAAGACGCAGAGTCCTATTGAGTGTGGGGTTGCGTAAAGGCTCCCCCAGGGAGTTCAGGTGTAGCCAAAGGCTTCCGCTGAGAGCACTTTTTGATGGCAGAAAGTGGCACCGTACGTGTTTTTTCGGGTCTAACTCGGGTTCAGCTTCTTGTTGCGGTTAGGGTTATGTTTAGGGTTGTTAGGAAAGAGTGAAGACGCAGAGTCCTGTTGAGTGTGGGGTTGCGTAAAGGCTCCCCCAGGGAGTTCAGGTGTACCCAAAGGCTTCCGCTGAGAGCACTTTTTGACGGCAGAAAGTGGCACCGTACGTGTTTTTTCGGGTCTAACTCGGGTTCAGCTTCTTGTTGCGGTTAGGGTTATGTTTAGGGTTGTTAGGAAAGAGTGAAGACGCAGAGTCCTGTTGAGTGTGGGGTTGCGTAAAGGCTCCTCCAGGGAGTTCAGGTGTACCCAAAGGCTTCCGCTGAGAGCACTTTTTGACGGCAGAAAGTGGCACCGTACGTGTTTTTTCGGGTCTAACTCGGGTTCAGCTTCTTGTTGCAGTTAGGGTTATGTTTAGGGTTGTTAGGAAAGAGTGAAGACGCAGAGTCCTGTTGAGTGTGGGGTTGCGTAAAGGCTCCCCCAGGGAGTTCAGGTGTACCCAAAGGCTTCCGCTGAGAGCACTTTTTGATGGCAGAAAGTGGCACCGTACGTGTTTTTTCGGGTCTAACTCGGGTTCAGCTTCTTGTTGCGGTTAGGGTTATGTTTAGGGTTGTTAGGAAAGAGTGAAGACGCAGAGTCCTGTTGAGTGTGGGGTTGCGTAAAGGCTCCCCCAGGGAGTTCAGGTGTACCCAAAGGCTTCCGCTGAGAGCACTTTTTGATGGCAGAAAGTGGCACCGTACGTGTTTTTTCGGGTCTAACTCGGGTTCAGCTTCTTGTTCCGGTTAGGGATATGTTTAGGGTTGTTAGGAAAGAGTGAAGACGCAGAGTCCTGTTGAGTGTGGGGTTGCGTAAAGGCTCCCCCAGGGAGTTCAGGTGTACCCAAAGGCTTCCGCTGAGAGCACTTTTTGATGGCAGAAAGTGGCACCGTACGTGTTTTTTCGGGTCTAACTCGGGTTCAGCTTCTTGTTGCGGTTAGGGTTATGTTTAGGGTTGTTAGGAAAGAGTGAAGACGCAGAGTCCTGTTGAGTGTGGGGTTGCGTAAAGGCTCCCCCAGGGAGTTCAGGTGTACCCAAAGGCTTCTGCTGAGAGCACTTTTTGATGGCAGAAAGTGGCACCGTACGTGTTTTTTCGGGTCTAACTCGGGTTCAGCTTCTTGTTGCGGTTAGGGTTATGTTTAGGGTTGTTAGGAAAGAGTGAAGACGCAGAGTCCTGTTGAGTGTGGGGTTGCGTAAAGGCTCCCCCAGGGAGTTCAGGTGTACCCAAATGCTTCCGCTGAGAGCACTTTTGGATGGCAGAAAGTGGCACTGTACGTGTTTTTTCGGGTCTAACTCGGGTTCAGCTTCTTGTTGCGGTTAGGGTTATGTTTAGGGTTGTTAGGAAAGAGTGAAGACGCAGAGTCCTGTTGAGTGTGGGGTTGCGTAAAGGCTCCCCCAGGGAGTTCAGGTGTACCCAAAGGCTTCCGCTGAGAGCACTTTTTGATGGCAGAAAGTGGCACCGTACGTGTTTTTTCGGGTCTAACTCGGATTGAGCTTCTTGTTCCGGTTAGGGTTATGTTTAGGGTTGTTAGGAAAGAGTGAAGACACAGAGTCCTATTGAGTGTGGGGTTGCGTAAAGGCTCCCCCAGGGAGTTCAGGTGTACCCAAAGGCTTCCGCTGAGAGCACTTTTTGATGGCAGAAAGTGGCACCGTACGTGTTTTTTCGGGTCTAACTCGGGTTCAGCTTCTTGTTGCGGTTAGGGTTATGTTTAGGGTTGTTAGGAAAGAGTGAAGACGCAGAGTCCTGTTGAGTGTGGGGTTGCGTAAAGGCTCCCCCAGGGAGTTCAGGTGTACCCAAAGGCTTCCGCTGAGAGCACTTTTTGATGGCAGAAAGTGGCACCGTACGTGTTTTTTCGGGTCTAACTCGGGTTCAGCTTCTTGTTGCAGTTAGGGTTATGTTTAGGGTTGTTAGGAAAGAGTGAAGACGCAGAGTCCTGTTGAGTGTGGGGTTGCGTAAAGGCTCCCCCAGGGAGTTCAGGTGTACCCAAAGGCTTCCGCTGAGAGCACTTTTGGATGGCAGAAAGTGGCACCGTACGTGTTTTTTCGGGTCTAACTCGGGTTCAGCTTCTTGTTGCAGTTAGGGTTATGTTTAGGGTTGTTAGGAAAGAGTGAAGGCGCAGAGTCCTGTTGAGTGTGGGGTTGCGTAAAGGCTCCCCCAGGGAGTTCAGGTGTACCCAAATGCTTCCGCTGAGAGCACTTTTGGATGGCAGAAAGTGGCACCGTACGTGTTTTTTCGGGTCTAACTCGGGTTCAGCTTCTTGTTGCGGTTAGGGTTATGTTTAGGGTTGTTAGGAAAGAGTGAAGACGCAGAGTCCTGTTGAGTGTGGGGTTGCGTAAAGGCTCCCCCAGGGAGTTCAGGTGTACCCAAAGGCTTCCGCTGAGAGCACTTTTTGATGGCAGAAAGTGGCACCGTACGTGTTTTTTCGGGTCTAACTCGGGTTCAGCTTCTTGTTGCGGTTAGGGTTATGTTTAGGGTTGTTAGGAAAGAGTGAAGACGCAGAGTCCTGTTGAGTGTGGGGTTGCGTAAAGGCTCCCCCAGGGAGTTCAGGTGTACCCAAAGGCTTCCGCTGAGAGCACTTTTTGACGGCAGAAAGTGGCACCGTACGTGTTTTTTCGGGTCTAACTCGGGTTCAGCTTCTTGTTGCGGTTAGGGTTATGTTTAGGGTTGTTAGGAAAGAGTGAAGACGCAGAGTCCTGTTGAGTGTGGGGTTGCGTAAAGGCTCCTCCAGGGAGTTCAGGTGTACCCAAAGGCTTCCGCTGAGAGCACTTTTTGACGGCAGAAAGTGGCACCGTACGTGTTTTTTCGGGTCTAACTCGGGTTGAGCTTCTTGTTGCGGTTAGGGTTATGTTTAGGGTTGTTAGGAAAGAGTGAAGACGCAGAGTCCTGTTGAGTGTGGGGTTGCGTAAAGGCTCCCCCAGGGAGTTCAGGTGTACCCAAAGGCTTCCGCTGAGAGCACTTTTTGATGGCAGAAAGTGGCACCGTACGTGTTTTTTCGGGTCTAACTCGGGTTCAGCTTCTTGTTGCGGTTAGGGTTATGTTTAGGGTTGTTAGGAAAGAGTGAAGACGCAGAGTCCTGTTGAGTGTGGGGTTGCGTAAAGGCTCCCCCAGGGAGTTCAGGTGTACCCAAAGGCTTCCGCTGAGAGCACTTTTTGATGGCAGAAAGTGGCACCGTACGTGTTTTTTCGGGTCTAACTCGGGTTCAGCTTCTTGTTCCGGTTAGGGATATGTTTAGGGTTGTTAGGAAAGAGTGAAGACGCAGAGTCCTGTTGAGTGTGGGGTTGCGTAAAGGCTCCCCCAGGGAGTTCAGGTGTACCCAAAGGCTTCCGCTGAGAGCACTTTTTGATGGCAGAAAGTGGCACCGTACGTGTTTTTTCGGGTCTAACTCGGGTTCAGCTTCTTGTTGCGGTTAGGGTTATGTTTAGGGTTGTTAGGAAAGAGTGAAGACGCAGAGTCCTGTTGAGTGTGGGGTTGCGTAAAGGCTCCCCCAGGGAGTTCAGGTGTAGCCAAAGGCTTCCGCTGAGAGCACTTTTTGATGGCAGAAAGTGGCACCGTACGTGTTTTTTCGGGTCTAACTCGGGTTCAGCTTCTTGTTGCGGTTAGGGTTATGTTTAGGGTTGTTAGGAAAGAGTGAAGACGCAGAGTCCTGTTGAGTGTGGGGTTGCGTAAAGGCTCCCCCAGGGAGTTCAGGTGTACCCAAAGGCTTCCGCTGAGAGCACTTTTTGACGGCAGAAAGTGGCACCGTACGTGTTTTTTCGGGTCTAACTCGGGTTCAGCTTCTTGTTGCGGTTAGGGTTATGTTTAGGGTTGTTAGGAAAGAGTGAAGACGCAGAGTCCTGTTGAGTGTGGGGTTGCGTAAAGGCTCCCCCAGGGAGTTCAGGTGTACCCAAAGGCTTCCGCTGAGAGCACTTTTTGATGGCAGAAAGTGGCACCGTACGTGTTTTTTCGGGTCTAACTCGGGTTGAGCTTCTTGTTCCGGTTAGGGTTATGTTTAGGGTGGTTAGGAAAGAGTGAAGACACAGAGTCCTATTGAGTGTGGGGTTGCGTAAAGGCTCCCCCAGGGAGTTCAGGTGTACCCAAAGGCTTCCTCTGAGAGCACTTTTTGATGGCAGAAAGTGGCACCGTACGTGTTTTTTCGGGTCTAACTCGGGTTCAGCTTCTTGTTGCGGTTAGGGTTATGTTTAGGGTTGTTAGGAAAGAGTGAAGACGCAGAGTCCTGTTGAGTGTGGGGTTGCGTAAAGGCTCCCCCAGGAAGTTCAGGTGTACCCAAAGGCTTCCGCTGAGAGCACTTTTTGACGGCAGAAAGTGGCACCGTACGTGTTTTTTCGGGTCTAACTCGGGTTCAGCTTCTTGTTGCGGTTAGGGTTATGTTTAGGGTTGTTAGGAAAGAGTGAAGACGCAGAGTCCTGTTGAGTGTGGGGTTGCGTAAAGGCTCCCCCAGGGAGTTCAGGTGTACCCAAAGGCTTCCGCTGAGAGCACTTTTTGATGGCAGAAAGTGGCACCGTACGTGTTTTTTCGGGTCTAACTCGGGTTCAGCTTCTTGTTGCGGTTAGGGATATGTTTAGGGTTGTTAGGAAAGAGTGAAGACGCAGAGTCCTGTTGAGTGTGGGGTTGCGTAAAGGCTCCCCCAGGGAGTTCAGGTGTACCCAAAGGCTTCCGCTGAGAGCACTTTTTGATGGCAGAAAGTGGCACCGTACGTGTTTTTTCGGGTCTAACTCGGGTTCAGCTTCTTGTTGCGGTTAGGGTTATGTTTAGGGTTGTTAGGAAAGAGTGAAGACGCAGAGTCCTGTTGAGTGTGGGGTTGCGTAAAGGCTCCCCCAGGGAGTTCAGGTGTACCCAAAGGCTTCCGCTGAGAGCACTTTTTGATGGCAGAAAGTGGCACCGTACGTGTTTTTTCGGGTCTAACTCGGGTTCAGCTTCTTGTTGCGGTTAGGGTTATGTTTAGGGTTGTTAGGAAAGAGTGAAGACGCAGAGTCCTGTTGAGTGTGGGGTTGCGTAAAGGCTCCCCCAGGGAGTTCAGGTGTACCCAAAGGCTTCCGCTGAGAGCACTTTTTGACGGCAGAAAGTGGCACCGTACGTGTTTTTTCGGGTCTAACTCGGGTTCAGCTTCTTGTTGCGGTTAGGGTTATGTTTAGGGTTGTTAGGAAAGAGTGAAGACGCAGAGTCCTGTTGAGTGTGGGGTTGCGTAAAGGCTCCCCCAGGGAGTTCAGGTGTACCCAAAGGCTTCCGCTGAGAGCACTTTTTGATGGCAGAAAGTGGCACCGTACGTGTTTTTTCGGGTCTAACTCGGGTTCAGCTTCTTGTTGCGGTTAGGGTTATGTTTAGGGTTGTTAGGAAAGAGTGAAGACGCAGAGTCCTGTTGAGTGTGGGGTTGCGTAAAGGCTCCCCCAGGGAGTTCAGGTGTACCCAAAGGCTTCCGCTGAGAGCACTTTTGGATGGCAGAAAGTGGCACCGTACGTGTTTTTTCGGGTCTAACTCGGGTTCAGCTTCTTGTTGCGGTTAGGGTTATGTTTAGGGTTGTTAGGAAAGAGTGAAGACGCAGAGTCCTGTTGAGTGTGGGGTTCCGTAAAGGCTCCCCCAGGGAGTTCAGGTGTACCCAAAGGCTTCCGCTGAGAGCACTTTTTGATGGCAGAAAGTGGCACCGTACGTGTTTTTTCGGGTCTAACTCGGGTTCAGCTTCTTGTTGCGGTTAGGGTTATGTTTAGGGTTGTTAGGAAAGAGTGAAGACGCAGAGTCCTGTTGAGTGTGGGGTTGCGTAAAGGCTCCCCCAGGGAGTTCAGGTGTACCCAAAGGCTTCCGCTGAGAGCACTTTTTGACGGCAGAAAGTGGCACCGTACGTGTTTTTTCGGGTCTAACTCGGGTTGAGCTTCTTGTTCCGGTTAGGGTTATGTTTAGGGTTGTTAGGAAAGAGTGAAGACTCAGAGTCCTGTTGAGTGTGGGGTTGCGTAAAGGCTCCCCCAGGGAGTTCAGGTGTACCCAAAGGCTTCCGCTGAGAGCACTTTTTGATGGCAGAAAGTGGCACCGTACGTGTTTTTTCGGGTCTAACTCGGGTTCAGCTTCTTGTTGCAGTTAGGGTTATGTTTAGGGTTGTTAGGAAAGAGTGAAGACGCAGAGTCCTGTTGAGTGTGGGGTTGCGTAAAGGCTCCCCCAGGGAGTTCAGGTGTACCCAAAGGCTTCCGCTGAGAGCACTTTTTGATGGCAGAAAGTGGCACCGTACGTGTTTTTTCGGGTCTAACTCGGGTTCAGCTTCTTGTTGCGGTTAGGGTTATGTTTAGGGTTGTTAGGAAAGAGTGAAGACGCAGAGTCCTGTTGAGTGTGGGGTTGCGTAAAGGCTCCCCCAGGGAGTTCAGGTGTACCCAAAGGCTTCCGCTGAGAGCACTTTTAGACGGCAGAAAGTGGCACCGTACGTGTTTTTTCGGGTCTAACTCGGGTTGAGCTTCTTGTTGCGGTTAGGGTTATGTTTAGGGTTGTTAGGAAAGAGTGAAGACGCAGAGTCCTGTTGAGTGTGGGGTTGCGTAAAGGCTCCCCCAGGGAGTTCAGGTGTACCCAAAGGCTTCCGCTGAGAGCACTTTTTGATGGCAGAAAGTGGCACCGTACGTGTTTTTTCGGGTCTAACTCGGGTTCAGCTTCTTGTTGCGGTTAGGGTTATGTTTAGGGTTGTTAGGAAAGAGTGAAGACGCAGAGTCCTGTTGAGTGTGGGGTTGCGTAAAGGCTCCCCCAGGGAGTTCAGGTGTACCCAAAGGCTTCCGCTGAGAGCACTTTTAGACGGCAGAAAGTGGCACCGTACGTGTTTTTTCGGGCCTAACTCGGGTTGAGCTTCTTGTTGCGGTTAGGGTTATGTTTAGGGTTGTTAGGAAAGAGTGAAGACGCAGAGTCCTGTTGAGTGTGGGGTTGCGTAAAGGCTCCCCCAGGGAGTTCAGGTGTACCCAAAGGCTTCCGCTGAGAGCACTTTTGGATGGCAGAAAGTGGCACCGTACGTGTTTTTTCGGGTCTAACTCGGGTTCAGCTTCTTGTTGCGGTTAGGGTTATGTTTAGGGTTGTTAGGAAAGAGTGAAGACGCAGAGTCCTGTTGAGTGTGGGGTTGCGTAAAGGCTCCCCCAGGGAGTTCAGGTGTACCCAAAGGCTTCCGCTGAGAGCACTTTTGGATGGCAGAAAGTGGCACCGTACGTGTTTTTTCGGGTCTAACTCGGGTTCAGCTTCTTGTTCCGGTTAGGCTTATGTTTAGGGTTGTTAGGAAAGAGTGAAGACGCAGAGTCCTGTTGAGTGTGGGGTTGCGTAAAGGCTCCCCCAGGGAGTTCAGGTGTACCCAAAGGCTTCCGCTGAGAGCACTTTTTGACGGCAGAAAGTGGCACCGTACGTGTTTTTTCAGGTCTAACTCGGGTTGAGCTTCTTGTTGCGGTTAGGGTTATGTTTAGGGTTGTTAGGAAAGAGTGAAGACGCAGAGTCCTGTTGAGTGTGGGGTTGCGTAAAGGCTCCCCCAGGGAGTTCAGGTGTACCCAAAGGCTTCCGCTGAGAGCACTTTTGGATGGCAGAAAGTGGCACCGTACGTGTTTTTTCGGGTCTAACTCGGGTTCAGCTTCTTGTTCCGGTTAGGCTTATGTTTAGGGTTGTTAGGAAAGAGTGAAGACGCAGAGTCCTGTTGAGTGTGGGGTTGCGTAAAGGCTCCCCCAGGGAGTTCAGGTGTACCCAAAGGCTTCCGCTGAGAGCACTTTTTGATGGCAGAAAGTGGCACCGTACGTGTTTTTTCGGGTCTAACTCGGGTTCAGCTTCTTGTTGCGGTTAGGGTTATGTTTAGGGTTGTTAGGAAAGAGTGAAGACGCAGAGTCCTGTTGAGTGTGGGGTTGCGTAAAGGCTCCCCCAGGGAGTTCAGGTGTACCCAAAGGCTTCCGCTGAGAGCACTTTTGGATGGCAGAAAGTGGCACCGTACGTGTTTTTTCGGGTCTAACTCGGGTTGAGCTTCTTGTTGCGGTTAGGGTTATGTTTAGGGTTGTTAGGAAAGAGTGAAGACGCAGAGTCCTGTTGAGTGTGGGGTTGCGTAAAGGCTCCCCCAGGGAGTTCAGGTGTACCCAAAGGCTTCCGCTGAGAGCACTTTTTGATGGCAGAAAGTGGCACCGTACGTGTTTTTTCGGGTCTAACTCGGGTTGAGCTTCTTGTTGCGGTTAGGGTTATGTTTAGGGTTGTTAGGAAAGAGTGAAGACGCAGAGTCCTGTTGAGTGTGGGGTTGCGTAAAGGCTCCCCCAGGGAGTTCAGGTGTACCCAAAGGCTTCCGCTGAGAGCACTTTTTGATGGCAGAAAGTGGCACCGTACGTGTTTTTTCGGGTCTAACTCGGGTTCAGCTTCTTGTTGCGGTTAGGGATATGTTTAGGGTTGTTAGGAAAGAGTGAAGACGCAGAGTCCTGTTGAGTGTGGGGTTGCGTAAAGGCTCCCCCAGGGAGTTCAGGTGTACCCAAAGGCTTCCGCTGAGAGCACTTTTTGATGGCAGAAAGTGGCACCGTACGTGTTTTTTCGGGTCTAACTCGGGTTGAGCTTCTTGTTGCGGTTAGGGTTATGTTTAGGGTTGTTAGGAAAGAGTGAAGACGCAGAGTCCTGTTGAGTGTGGGGTTGCGTAAAGGCTCCCCCAGGGAGTTCAGGTGTACCCAAAGGCTTCCGCTGAGAGCACTTTTTGATGGCAGAAAGTGGCACCGTACGTGTTTTTTCGGGTCTAACTCGGGTTGAGCTTCTTGTTGCGGTTAGGGTTATGTTTAGGGTTGTTAGGAAAGAGTGAAGACGCAGAGTCCTGTTGAGTGTGGGGTTGCGTAAAGGCTCCCCCAGGGAGTTCAGGTGTACCCAAAGGCTTCCGCTGAGAGCACTTTTTGACGGCAGAAAGTGGCACCGTACGTGTTTTTTCGGGTCTAACTCGGGTTCAGCTTCTTGTTGCGGTTAGGGTTATGTTTAGGGTTGTTAGGAAAGAGTGAAGACGCAGAGTCCTGTTGAGTGTGGGGTTGCGTAAAGGCTCCCCCAGGGAGTTCAGGTGTACCCAAAGGCTTCCGCTGAGAGCACTTTTTGATGGCAGAAAGTGGCACCGTACGTGTTTTTTCGGGTCTAACTCGGGTTCAGCTTCTTGTTGCGGTTAGGGTTATGTTTAGGGTTGTTAGGAAAGAGTGAAGACGCAGAGTCCTGTTGAGTGTGGGGTTGCGTAAAGGCTCCCCCAGGGAGTTCAGGTGTACCCAAAGGCTTCCGCTGAGAGCACTTTTGGATGGCAGAAAGTGGCACCGTACGTGTTTTTTCGGGTCTAACTCGGGTTCAGCTTCTTGTTGCGGTTAGGGTTATGTTTAGGGTTGTTAGGAAAGAGTGAAGACGCAGAGTCCTGTTGAGTGTGGGGTTGCGTAAAGGCTCCCCCAGGGAGTTCAGGTGTACCCAAAGGCTTCCGCTGAGAGCACTTTTGGATGGCAGAAAGTGGCACCGTACGTGTTTTTTCGGGTCTAACTCGGGTTCAGCTTCTTGTTGCGGTTAGGGTTATGTTTAGGGTTGTTAGGAAAGAGTGAAGACGCAGAGTCCTGTTGAGTGTGGGGTTGCGTAAAGGCTCCCCCAGGGAGTTCAGGTGTACCCAAAGGCTTCCGCTGAGAGCACTTTTTGATGGCAGAAAGTGGCACCGTACGTGTTTTTTCGGGTCTAACTCGGGTTCAGCTTCTTGTTGCGGTTAGGGTTATGTTTAGGGTTGTTAGGAAAGAGTGAAGACGCAGAGTCCTGTTGAGTGTGGGGTTGCGTAAAGGCTCCCCCAGGGAGTTCAGGTGTACCCAAAGGCTTCCGCTGAGAGCACTTTTTGATGGCAGAAAGTGGCACCGTACGTGTTTTTTCGGGTCTAACTCGGGTTCAGCTTCTTGTTGCGGTTAGGGATATGTTTAGGGTTGTTAGGAAAGAGTGAAGACGCAGAGTCCTGTTGAGTGTGGGGTTGCGTAAAGGCTCCCCCAGGGAGTTCAGGTGTACCCAAAGGCTTCCGCTGAGAGCACTTTTTGATGGCAGAAAGTGGCACCGTACGTGTTTTTTCGGGTCTAACTCGGGTTCAGCTTCTTGTTCCGGTTAGGGTTATGTTTAGGGTTGTTAGGAAAGAGTGAAGACGCAGAGTCCTGTTGAGTGTGGGGTTGCGTTAATGCTCCCCCAGGGAGTTCAGGTGTACCCAAAGGCTTCCGCTGAGAGCACTTTTGGATGGCAGAAAGTGGCACCGTACGTGTTTTTTCGGGTCTAACTCGGGTTCAGCTTCTTGTTGCGGTTAGGGTTATGTTTAGGGTTGTTAGGAAAGAGTGAAGACGCAGAGTCCTGTTGAGTGTGGGGTTGCGTAAAGGCTCCCCCAGGGAGTTCAGGTGTACCCAAAGGCTTCCGCTGAGAGCACTTTTTGATGGCAGAAAGTGGCACCGTACGTGTTTTTTCGGGTCTAACTCGGGTTGAGCTTCTTGTTGCGGTTAGGGTTATGTTTAGGGTTGTTAGGAAAGAGTGAAGACGCAGAGTCCTGTTGAGTGTGGGGTTGCGTAAAGGCTCCCCCAGGGAGTTCAGGTGTACCCAAAGGCTTCCGCTGAGAGCACTTTTTGATGGCAGAAAGTGGCACCGTACGTGTTTTTTCGGGTCTAACTCGGGTTCAGCTTCTTGTTGCGGTTAGGGATATGTTTAGGGTTGTTAGGAAAGAGTGAAGACGCAGAGTCCTGTTGAGTGTGGGGTTGCGTAAAGGCTCCCCCAGGGAGTTCAGGTGTACCCAAAGGCTTCCGCTGAGAGCACTTTTTGATGGCAGAAAGTGGCACCGTACGTGTTTTTTCGGGTCTAACTCGGGTTCAGCTTCTTGTTGCGGTTAGGGTTATGTTTAGGGTTGTTAGGAAAGAGTGAAGACGCAGAGTCCTGTTGAGTGTGGGGTTGCGTAAAGGCTCCCCCAGGGAGTTCAGGTGTACCCAAAGGCTTCCGCTGAGAGCACTTTTTGATGGCAGAAAGTGGCACCGTACGTGTTTTTTCGGGTCTAACTCGGGTTCAGCTTCTTGTTGCGGTTAGGGTTATGTTTAGGGTTGTTAGGAAAGAGTGAAGACGCAGAGTCCTGTTGAGTGTGGGGTTGCGTAAAGGCTCCCCCAGGGAGTTCAGGTGTACCCAAAGGCTTCCGCTGAGAGCACTTTTTGACGGCAGAAAGTGGCACCGTACGTGTTTTTTCGGGTCTAACTCGGGTTCAGCTTCTTGTTGCGGTTAGGGTTATGTTTAGGGTTGTTAGGAAAGAGTGAAGACGCAGAGTCCTGTTGAGTGTGGGGTTGCGTAAAGGCTCCCCCAGGGAGTTCAGGTGTACCCAAAGGCTTCCGCTGAGAGCACTTTTTGACGGCAGAAAGTGGCACCGTACGTGTTTTTTCGGGTCTAACTCGGGTTGAGCTTCTTGTTCCGGTTAGGGTTATGTTTAGGGTTGTTAGGAAAGAGTGAAGACTCAGAGTCCTGTTGAGTGTGGGGTTGCGTAAAGGCTCCCCCAGGGAGTTCAGGTGTACCCAAAGGCTTCCGCTGAGAGCACTTTTTGATGGCAGAAAGTGGCACCGTACGTGTTTTTTCGGGTCTAACTCGGGTTCAGCTTCTTGTTGCAGTTAGGGTTATGTTTAGGGTTGTTAGGAAAGAGTGAAGACGCAGAGTCCTGTTGAGTGTGGGGTTGCGTAAAGGCTCCCCCAGGGAGTTCAGGTGTACCCAAAGGCTTCCGCTGAGAGCACTTTTTGATGGCAGAAAGTGGCACCGTACGTGTTTTTTCGGGTCTAACTCGGGTTCAGCTTCTTGTTGCGGTTAGGGTTATGTTTAGGGTTGTTAGGAAAGAGTGAAGACGCAGAGTCCTGTTGAGTGTGGGGTTGCGTAAAGGCTCCCCCAGGGAGTTCAGGTGTACCCAAAGGCTTCCGCTGAGAGCACTTTTTGACGGCAGAAAGTGGCACCGTACGTGTTTTTTCGGGTCTAACTCGGGTTGAGCTTCTTGTTCCGGTTAGGGTTATGTTTAGGGTTGTTAGGAAAGAGTGAAGACGCAGAGTCCTGTTGAGTGTGGGGTTGCGTAAAGGCTCCCCCAGGGAGTTCAGGTGTACCCAAAGGCTTCCGCTGAGAGCACTTTTTGATGGCAGAAAGTGGCACCGTACGTGTTTTTTCGGGTCTAACTCGGGTTCAGCTTCTTGTTGCGGTTAGGGTTATGTTTAGGGTTGTTAGGAAAGAGTGAAGACGCAGAGTCCTGTTGAGTGTGGGGTTGCGTAAAGGCTCCCCCAGGGAGTTCAGGTGTACCCAAAGGCTTCCGCTGAGAGCACTTTTAGACGGCAGAAAGTGGCACCGTACGTGTTTTTTCGGGCCTAACTCGGGTTGAGCTTCTTGTTGCGGTTAGGGTTATGTTTAGGGTTGTTAGGAAAGAGTGAAGACGCAGAGTCCTGTTGAGTGTGGGGTTGCGTAAAGGCTCCCCCAGGGAGTTCAGGTGTACCCAAAGGCTTCCGCTGAGAGCACTTTTGGATGGCAGAAAGTGGCACCGTACGTGTTTTTTCGGGTCTAACTCGGGTTCAGCTTCTTGTTGCGGTTAGGGTTATGTTTAGGGTTGTTAGGAAAGAGTGAAGACGCAGAGTCCTGTTGAGTGTGGGGTTGCGTAAAGGCTCCCCCAGGGAGTTCAGGTGTACCCAAAGGCTTCCGCTGAGAGCACTTTTGGATGGCAGAAAGTGGCACCGTACGTGTTTTTTCGGGTCTAACTCGGGTTCAGCTTCTTGTTCCGGTTAGGCTTATGTTTAGGGTTGTTAGGAAAGAGTGAAGACGCAGAGTCCTGTTGAGTGTGGGGTTGCGTAAAGGCTCCCCCAGGGAGTTCAGGTGTACCCAAAGGCTTCCGCTGAGAGCACTTTTTGACGGCAGAAAGTGGCACCGTACGTGTTTTTTCAGGTCTAACTCGGGTTGAGCTTCTTGTTCCGGTTAGGGTTATGTTTAGGGTTGTTAGGAAAGAGTGAAGACGCAGAGTCCTGTTGAGTGTGGGGTTGCGTAAAGGCTCCCCCAGGGAGTTCAGGTGTACCCAAAGGCTTCCGCTGAGAGCACTTTTTGATGGCAGAAAGTGGCACCGTACGTGTTTTTTCGGGTCTAACTCGGGTTCAGCTTCTTGTTGCGGTTAGGGTTATGTTTAGGGTTGTTAGGAAAGAGTGAAGACGCAGAGTCCTGTTGAGTGTGGGGTTGCGTAAAGGCTCCCCCAGGGAGTTCAGGTGTACCCAAAGGCTTCCGCTGAGAGCACTTTTTGATGGCAGAAAGTGGCACCGTACGTGTTTTTTCGGGTCTAACTCGGGTTCAGCTTCTTGTTCCGGTTAGGGTTATGTTTAGGGTTGTTAGGAAAGAGTGAAGACGCAGAGTCCTGTTGAGTGTGGGGTTGCGTAAAGGCTCCCCCAGGGAGTTCAGGTGTACCCAAAGGCTTCCGCTGAGAGCACTTTTTGATGGCAGAAAGTGGCACCGTACGTGTTTTTTCGGGTCTAACTCGGGTTCGGCTTCTTGTTGCAGTTAGGGTTATGTTTAGGGTTGTTAGGAAAGAGTGAAGACGCAGAGTCCTGTTGAGTGTGGGGTTGCGTAAAGGCTCCCCCAGGGAGTTCAGGTGTACCCAAAGGCTTCCGCTGAGAGCACTTTTTGATGGCAGAAAGTGGCACCGTACGTGTTTTTTCGGGTCTAACTCGGGTTGAGCTTCTTGTTGCGGTTAGGGTTATGTTTAGGGTTGTTAGGAAAGAGTGAAGACGCAGAGTCCTGTTGAGTGTGGGGTTGCGTAAAGGCTCCCCCAGGGAGTTCAGGTGTACCCAAAGGCTTCCGCTGAGAGCACTTTTTGATGGCAGAAAGTGGCACCGTACGTGTTTTTTCGGGTCTAACTCGGGTTGAGCTTCTTGTTGCGGTTAGGGTTATGTTTAGGGTTGTTAGGAAAGAGTGAAGACGCAGAGTCCTGTTGAGTGTGGGGTTGCGTAAAGGCTCCCCCAGGGAGTTCAGGTGTACCCAAAGGCTTCTGCTGAGAGCACTTTTGGATGGCAGAAAGTGGCACCGTACGTGTTTTTTCGGGTCTAACTCGGGTTCAGCTTCTTGTTGCGGTTAGGGTTATGTTTAGGGTTGTTAGGAAAGAGTGAAGACGCAGAGTCCTGTTGAGTGTGGGGTTGCGTAAAGGCTCCCCCAGGGAGTTCAGGTGTACCCAAAGGCTTCCGCTGAGAGCACTTTTTGATGGCAGAAAGTGGCACCGTACGTGTTTTTTCGGGTCTAACTCGGGTTCAGCTTCCTGTTGCGGTTAGGGTTATGTTTAGGGTTGTTAGGAAAGAGTGAAGACGCAGAGTCCTGTTGAGTGTGGGGTTGCGCAAAGGCTCCCCCAGGGAGTTCAGGTGTACCCAAAGGCTTCCGCTGAGAGCACTTTTTGATGGCAGAAAGTGGCACCGTACGTGTTTTTTCGGGTCTAACTCGGGTTGAGCTTCTTGTTGCGGTTAGGGTTATGTTTAGGGTTGTTAGGAAAGAGTGAAGACGCAGAGTCCTGTTGAGTGTGGGGTTGCGTAAAGGCTCCTCCAGGGAGTTCAGGTGTACCCAAAGGCTTCCGCTGAGAGCACTTTTTGATGGCAGAAAGTGGCACCGTACGTGTTTTTTCGGGTCTAACTCGGGTTGAGCTTCTTGTTGCGGTTAGGGTTATGTTTAGGGTTGTTAGGAAAGAGTGAAGACGCAGAGTCCTGTTGAGTGTGGGGTTGCGTAAAGGCTCCCCCAGGGAGTTCAGGTGTACCCAAAGGCTTCCGCTGAGAGCACTTTTTGATGGCAGAAAGTGGCACCGTACATGTTTTTTCGGGTCTAACTCGGGTTCAGCTTCTTGTTGCGGTTAGGGTTATGTTTAGGGTTGTTAGGAAAGAGTGAAGACGCAGAGTCCTGTTGAGTGTGGGGTTGCGTAAAGGCTCCCCCAGGGAGTTCAGGTGTACCCAAAGGCTTCCGCTGAGAGCACTTTTTGATGGCAGAAAGTGGCACCGTACGTGTTTTTTCGGGTCTAACTCGGGTTGAGCTTCTTGTTGCGGTTAGGGTTATGTTTAGGGTTGTTAGGAAAGAGTGAAGACGCAGAGTCCTGTTGAGTGTGGGGTTGCGTAAAGGCTCCCCCAGGGAGTTCAGGTGTACCCAAAGGCTTCCGCTGAGAGCACTTTTTGACGGCAGAAAGTGGCACCGTACGTGTTTTTTCGGGTCTAACTCGGGTTGAGCTTCTTGTTGCGGTTAGGGTTATGTTTAGGGTTGTTAGGAAAGAGTGAAGACTCAGAGTCCTGTTGAGTGTGGGGTTGCGTAAAGGCTCCCCCAGGGAGTTCAGGTGTACCCAAAGGCTTCCGCTGAGAGCACTTTTTGATGGCAGAAAGTGGCACCGTACGTGTTTTTTCGGGTCTAACTCGGGTTGAGCTTCTTGTTGCGGTTAGGGTTATGTTTAGGGTTGTTAGGAAAGAGTGAAGACGCAGAGTCCTGTTGAGTGTGGGGTTGCGTAAAGGCTCCCCCAGGGAGTTCAGGTGTACCCAAAGGCTTCCGCTGAGAGCACTTTTTGATGGCAGAAAGTGGCACCGTACGTGTTTTTTCGGGTCTAACTCGGGTTCAGCTTCTTGTTGCGGTTAGGGTTATGTTTAGGGTTGTTAGGAAAGAGTGAAGACGCAGAGTCCTGTTGAGTGTGGGGTTGCGTAAAGGCTCCCCCAGGGAGTTCAGGTGTACCCAAAGGCTTCTGCTGAGAGCACTTTTGGATGGCAGAAAGTGGCACCGTACGTGTTTTTTCGGGTCTAACTCGGGTTCAGCTTCTTGTTGCGGTTAGGGTTATGTTTAGGGTTGTTAGGAAAGAGTGAAGACGCAGAGTCCTGTTGAGTGTGGGGTTGCGTAAAGGCTCCCCCAGGGAGTTCAGGTGTACCCAAAGGCTTCCGCTGAGAGCACTTTTTGATGGCAGAAAGTGGCACCGTACGTGTTTTTTCGGGTCTAACTCGGGTTCAGCTTCCTGTTGCGGTTAGGGTTATGTTTAGGGTTGTTAGGAAAGAGTGAAGACGCAGAGTCCTGTTGAGTGTGGGGTTGCGCAAAGGCTCCCCCAGGGAGTTCAGGTGTACCCAAAGGCTTCCGCTGAGAGCACTTTTTGATGGCAGAAAGTGGCACCGTACGTGTTTTTTCGGGTCTAACTCGGGTTGAGCTTCTTGTTGCGGTTAGGGTTATGTTTAGGGTTGTTAGGAAAGAGTGAAGACGCAGAGTCCTGTTGAGTGTGGGGTTGCGTAAAGGCTCCTCCAGGGAGTTCAGGTGTACCCAAAGGCTTCCGCTGAGAGCACTTTTTGATGGCAGAAAGTGGCACCGTACGTGTTTTTTCGGGTCTAACTCGGGTTGAGCTTCTTGTTGCGGTTAGGGTTATGTTTAGGGTTGTTAGGAAAGAGTGAAGACGCAGAGTCCTGTTGAGTGTGGGGTTGCGTAAAGGCTCCCCCAGGGAGTTCAGGTGTACCCAAAGGCTTCCGCTGAGAGCACTTTTTGATGGCAGAAAGTGGCACCGTACATGTTTTTTCGGGTCTAACTCGGGTTCAGCTTCTTGTTGCGGTTAGGGTTATGTTTAGGGTTGTTAGGAAAGAGTGAAGACGCAGAGTCCTGTTGAGTGTGGGGTTGCGTAAAGGCTCCCCCAGGGAGTTCAGGTGTACCCAAAGGCTTCCGCTGAGAGCACTTTTTGATGGCAGAAAGTGGCACCGTACGTGTTTTTTCGGGTCTAACTCGGGTTGAGCTTCTTGTTGCGGTTAGGGTTATGTTTAGGGTTGTTAGGAAAGAGTGAAGACGCAGAGTCCTGTTGAGTGTGGGGTTGCGTAAAGGCTCCCCCAGGGAGTTCAGGTGTACCCAAAGGCTTCCGCTGAGAGCACTTTTTGACGGCAGAAAGTGGCACCGTACGTGTTTTTTCGGGTCTAACTCGGGTTGAGCTTCTTGTTGCGGTTAGGGTTATGTTTAGGGTTGTTAGGAAAGAGTGAAGACTCAGAGTCCTGTTGAGTGTGGGGTTGCGTAAAGGCTCCCCCAGGGAGTTCAGGTGTACCCAAAGGCTTCCGCTGAGAGCACTTTTTGATGGCAGAAAGTGGCACCGTACGTGTTTTTTCGGGTCTAACTCGGGTTCAGCTTCTTGTTGCGGTTAGGGTTATGTTTAGGGTTGTTAGGAAAGAGTGAAGACGCAGAGTCCTGTTGAGTGTGGGGTTGCGTAAAGGCTCCCCCAGGGAGTTCAGGTGTACCCAAAGGCTTCTGCTGAGAGCACTTTTGGATGGCAGAAAGTGGCACCGTACGTGTTTTTTCGGGTCTAACTCGGGTTCAGCTTCTTGTTGCGGTTAGGGTTATGTTTAGGGTTGTTAGGAAAGAGTGAAGACGCAGAGTCCTGTTGAGTGTGGGGTTGCGTAAAGGCTCCCCCAGGGAGTTCAGGTGTACCCAAAGGCTTCCGCTGAGAGCACTTTTTGATGGCAGAAAGTGGCACCGTACGTGTTTTTTCAGGTCTAACTCGGGTTCAGCTTCTTGTTGCGGTTAGGGTTATGTTTAGGGTTGTTAGGAAAGAGTGAAGACGCAGAGTCCTGTTGAGTGTGGGGTTGCGTAAAGGCTCCTCCAGGGAGTTCAGGTGTACCCAAAGGCTTCCGCTGAGAGCACTTTTTGATGGCAGAAAGTGGCACCGTACGTGTTTTTTCGGGTCTAACTCGGGTTGAGCTTCTTGTTGCGGTTAGGGTTATGTTTAGGGTTGTTAGGAAAGAGTGAAGACGCAGAGTCCTGTTGAGTGTGGGGTTGCGTAAAGGCTCCCCCAGGGAGTTCAGGTGTACCCAAAGGCTTCCGCTGAGAGCACTTTTTGATGGCAGAAAGTGGCACCGTACGTGTTTTTTCGGGTCTAACTCGGGTTCAGCTTCTTGTTGCGGTTAGGGTTATGTTTAGGGTTGTTAGGAAAGAGTGAAGACGCAGAGTCCTGTTGAGTGTGGGGTTGCGTAAAGGCTCCCCCAGGGAGTTCAGGTGTACCCAAAGGCTTCCGCTGAGAGCACTTTTTGACGGCAGAAAGTGGCACCGTACGTGTTTTTTCGGGTCTAACTCGGGTTCAGCTTCTTGTTGCGGTTAGGGTTATGTTTAGGGTTGTTAGGAAAGAGTGAAGACGCAGAGTCCTGTTGAGTGTGGGGTTGCGTAAAGGCTCCCCCAGGGAGTTCAGGTGTACCCAAAGGCTTCCGCTGAGAGCACTTTTTGACGGCAGAAAGTGGCACCGTACGTGTTTTTTCGGGTCTAACTCGGGTTGAGCTTCTTGTTCCGGTTAGGGTTATGTTTAGGGTTGTTAGGAAAGAGTGAAGACTCAGAGTCCTGTTGAGTGTGGGGTTGCGTAAAGGCTCCCCCAGGGAGTTCAGGTGTACCCAAAGGCTTCCGCTGAGAGCACTTTTTGATGGCAGAAAGTGGCACCGTACGTGTTTTTTCGGGTCTAACTCGGGTTCAGCTTCTTGTTGCGGTTAGGGTTATGTTTAGGGTTGTTAGGAAAGAGTGAAGACGCAGAGTCCTGTTGAGTGTGGGGTTGCGTAAAGGCTCCCCCAGGGAGTTCAGGTGTACCCAAAGGCTTCCGCTGAGAGCACTTTTTGATGGCAGAAAGTGGCACCGTACGTGTTTTTTCGGGTCTAACTCGGGTTCAGCTTCTTGTTGCGGTTAGGGTTATGTTTAGGGTTGTTAGGAAAGAGTGAAGACGCAGAGTCCTGTTGAGTGTGGGGTTGCGCAAAGGCTCCCCCAGGGAGTTCAGGTGTACCCAAAGGCTTCCGCTGAGAGCACTTTTTGATGGCAGAAAGTGGCACCGTACGTGTTTTTTCAGGTCTAACTCGGGTTCAGCTTCTTGTTGCGGTTAGGGTTATGTTTAGGGTTGTTAGGAAAGAGTGAAGACGCAGAGTCCTGTTGAGTGTGGGGTTGCGTAAAGGCTCCTCCAGGGAGTTCAGGTGTACCCAAAGGCTTCCGCTGAGAGCACTTTTTGATGGCAGAAAGTGGCACCGTACGTGTTTTTTCGGGTCTAACTCGGGTTGAGCTTCTTGTTGCGGTTAGGGTTATGTTTAGGGTTGTTAGGAAAGAGTGAAGACGCAGAGTCCTGTTGAGTGTGGGGTTGCGTAAAGGCTCCCCCAGGGAGTTCAGGTGTACCCAAAGGCTTCCGCTGAGAGCACTTTTTGATGGCAGAAAGTGGCACCGTACGTGTTTTTTCGGGTCTAACTCGGGTTCAGCTTCTTGTTGCGGTTAGGGTTATGTTTAGGGTTGTTAGGAAAGAGTGAAGACGCAGAGTCCTGTTGAGTGTGGGGTTGCGTAAAGGCTCCCCCAGGGAGTTCAGGTGTACCCAAAGGCTTCCGCTGAGAGCACTTTTTGACGGCAGAAAGTGGCACCGTACGTGTTTTTTCGGGTCTAACTCGGGTTCAGCTTCTTGTTGCGGTTAGGGTTATGTTTAGGGTTGTTAGGAAAGAGTGAAGACGCAGAGTCCTGTTGAGTGTGGGGTTGCGTAAAGGCTCCCCCAGGGAGTTCAGGTGTACCCAAAGGCTTCCGCTGAGAGCACTTTTTGACGGCAGAAAGTGGCACCGTACGTGTTTTTTCGGGTCTAACTCGGGTTGAGCTTCTTGTTCCGGTTAGGGTTATGTTTAGGGTTGTTAGGAAAGAGTGAAGACTCAGAGTCCTGTTGAGTGTGGGGTTGCGTAAAGGCTCCCCCAGGGAGTTCAGGTGTACCCAAAGGCTTCCGCTGAGAGCACTTTTTGATGGCAGAAAGTGGCACCGTACGTGTTTTTTCGGGTCTAACTCGGGTTCAGCTTCTTGTTGCGGTTAGGGTTATGTTTAGGGTTGTTAGGAAAGAGTGAAGACGCAGAGTCCTGTTGGGTGTGGGGTTGCGTAAAGGCTCCCCCAGGGAGTTCAGGTGTACCCAAAGGCTTCCGCTGAGAGCACTTTTTGATGGCAGAAAGTGGCACCGTACGTGTTTTTTCGGGTCTAACTCGGGTTCAGCTTCTTGTTGCGGTTAGGGTTATGTTTAGGGTTGTTAGGAAAGAGTGAAGACGCAGAGTCCTGTTGAGTGTGGGGTTGCGTAAAGGCTCCCCCAGGGAGTTCAGGTGTACCCAAAGGCTTCCGCTGAGAGAACTTTTAGACGCAGAACGTGGCACCGTACGTGTTTTTTCGGGTCTAACTCGGGTTGAGCTTCTTGTTGCGGTTAGGGTTATGTTTAGGGTTGTTAGGAAAGAGTGAAGACGCAGAGTCCTGTTGAGTGTGGGGTTGCGTAAAGGCTCCCCCAGGGAGTTCAGGTGTACCCAAAGGCTTCCGCTGAGAGCACTTTTTGATGGCAGAAAGTGGCACCGTACGTGTTTTTTCGGGTCTAACTCGGGTTCAGCTTCTTGTTGCGGTTAGGGTTATGTTTAGGGTTGTTAGGAAAGAGTGAAGACGCAGAGTCCTGTTGAGTGTGGGGTTTCGTAAAGGCTCCCCCAGGGAGTTCAGGTGTACCCAAAGGCTTCCGCTGAGAGCACTTTTTGATGGCAGAAAGTGGCACCGTACGTGTTTTTTCAGGTCTAACTCGGGTTCAGCTTCTTGTTGCGGTTAGGGTTATGTTTAGGGTTGTTAGGAAAGAGTGAAGACGCAGAGTCCTGTTGAGTGTGGGGTTGCGTAAAGGCTCCCCCAGGGAGTTCAGGTGTACCCAAAGGCTTCCTCTGAGAGCACTTTTTGACGGCAGAAAGTGGCACCGTACGTGTTTTTTCGGGTCTAACTCGGGTTCAGCTTCTTGTTGCGGTTAGGGTTATGTTTAGGGTTGTTAGGAAAGAGTGAAGACGCAGAGTCCTGTTGAGTGTGGGGTTGCGTAAAGGCTCCCCCAGGGAGTTCAGGTGTACCCAAAGGCTTCCGCTGAGAGCACTTTTGGATGGCAGAAAGTGGCACCGTACGTGGTTTTTCGGGTCTAACTCGGGTTGAGCTTCTTGTTGCGGTTAGGGTTATGTTTAGGGTTGTTAGGAAAGAGTGAAGACGCAGAGTCCTGTTGAGTGTGGGGTTGCGTAAAGGCTCCCCCAGGGAGTTCAGGTGTACCCAAAGGCTTCCGCTGAGAGCACTTTTTGACGGCAGAAAGTGGCACCGTACGTGTTTTTTCGGGTCTAACTCGGGTTCAGCTTCTTGTTGCGGTTAGGGTTATGTTTAGGGTTGTTAGGAAAGAGTGAAGACGCAGAGTCCTGTTGAGTGTGGGGTTGCGTAAAGGCTCCTCCAGGGAGTTCAGGTGTACCCAAAGGCTTCCGCTGAGAGCACTTTTTGATGGCAGAAAGTGGCACCGTACGTGTTTTTTCGGGTCTAACTCGGGTTCAGCTTCTTGTTGCGGTTAGGGTTATGTTTAGGGTTGTTAGGAAAGAGTGAAGACGCAGAGTCCTGTTGGGTGTGGGGTTGCGTAAAGGCTCCCCCAGGGAGTTCAGGTGTACCCAAAGGCTTCCGCTGAGAGCACTTTTTGATGGCAGAAAGTGGCACCGTACGTGTTTTTTCGGGTCTAACTCGGGTTCAGCTTCTTGTTGCGGTTAGGGTTATGTTTAGGGTTGTTAGGAAAGAGTGAAGACGCAGAGTCCTGTTGAGTGTGGGGTTGCGTAAAGGCTCCCCCAGGGAGTTCAGGTGTACCCAAAGGCTTCCGCTGAGAGAACTTTTAGACGCAGAACGTGGCACCGTACGTGTTTTTTCGGGTCTAACTCGGGTTGAGCTTCTTGTTGCGGTTAGGGTTATGTTTAGGGTTGTTAGGAAAGAGTGAAGACGCAGAGTCCTGTTGAGTGTGGGGTTGCGTAAAGGCTCCCCCAGGGAGTTCAGGTGTACCCAAAGGCTTCCGCTGAGAGCACTTTTTGATGGCAGAAAGTGGCACCGTACGTGTTTTTTCGGGTCTAACTCGGGTTCAGCTTCTTGTTGCGGTTAGGGTTATGTTTAGGGTTGTTAGGAAAGAGTGAAGACGCAGAGTCCTGTTGAGTGTGGGGTTTCGTAAAGGCTCCCCCAGGGAGTTCAGGTGTACCCAAAGGCTTCCGCTGAGAGCACTTTTTGATGGCAGAAAGTGGCACCGTACGTGTTTTTTCAGGTCTAACTCGGGTTCAGCTTCTTGTTGCGGTTAGGGTTATGTTTAGGGTTGTTAGGAAAGAGTGAAGACGCAGAGTCCTGTTGAGTGTGGGGTTGCGTAAAGGCTCCCCCAGGGAGTTCAGGTGTACCCAAAGGCTTCCTCTGAGAGCACTTTTTGACGGCAGAAAGTGGCACCGTACGTGTTTTTTCGGGTCTAACTCGGGTTCAGCTTCTTGTTGCGGTTAGGGTTATGTTTAGGGTTGTTAGGAAAGAGTGAAGACGCAGAGTCCTGTTGAGTGTGGGGTTGCGTAAAGGCTCCCCCAGGGAGTTCAGGTGTACCCAAAGGCTTCCGCTGAGAGCACTTTTGGATGGCAGAAAGTGGCACCGTACGTGGTTTTTCGGGTCTAACTCGGGTTGAGCTTCTTGTTGCGGTTAGGGTTATGTTTAGGGTTGTTAGGAAAGAGTGAAGACGCAGAGTCCTGTTGAGTGTGGGGTTGCGTAAAGGCTCCCCCAGGGAGTTCAGGTGTACCCAAAGGCTTCCGCTGAGAGCACTTTTTGACGGCAGAAAGTGGCACCGTACGTGTTTTTTCGGGTCTAACTCGGGTTCAGCTTCTTGTTGCGGTTAGGGTTATGTTTAGGGTTGTTAGGAAAGAGTGAAGACGCAGAGTCCTGTTGAGTGTGGGGTTGCGTAAAGGCTCCTCCAGGGAGTTCAGGTGTACCCAAAGGCTTCCGCTGAGAGCACTTTTTGATGGCAGAAAGTGGCACCGTACGTGTTTTTTCGGGTCTAACTCGGGTTCAGCTTCTTGTTGCGGTTAGGGTTATGTTTAGGGTTGTTAGGAAAGAGTGAAGACGCAGAGTCCTGTTGAGTGTGGGGTTGCGTAAAGGCTCCCCCAGGGAGTTCAGGTGTACCCAAAGGCTTCCGCTGAGAGCACTTTTTGATGGCAGAAAGTGGCACCGTACGTGTTTTTTCGGGTCTAACTTGGGTTCAGCTTCTTGTTGCGGTTAGGGTTATGTTTAGGGTTGTTAGGAAAGAGTGAAGACGCAGAGTCCTGTTGAGTGTGGGGTTGCGTAAAGGCTCCCCCAGGGAGTTCAGGTGTACCCAAAGGCTTCCGCTGAGAGCACTTTTGGATGGCAGAAAGTGGCACCGTACGTGTTTTTTCGGGTCTAACTCGGGTTCAGCTTCTTGTTGCGGTTAGGGTTATGTTTAGGGTTGTTAGGAAAGAGTGAAGACGCAGAGTCCTGTTGAGTGTGGGGTTGCGTAAAGGCTCCCCCAGGGAGTTCAGGTGTACCCAAAGGCTTCCGCTGAGAGCACTTTTTGACGGCAGAAAGTGGCACCGTACGTGTTTTTTCGGGTCTAACTCGGGTTGAGCTTCTTGTTCCGGTTAGGGTTATGTTTAGGGTTGTTAGGAAAGAGTGAAGACTCAGAGTCCTGTTGAGTGTGGGGTTGCGTAAAGGCTCCCCCAGGGAGTTCAGGTGTACCCAAAGGCTTCCGCTGAGAGCACTTTTTGACGGCAGAAAGTGGCACCGTACGTGTTTTTTCGGGTCTAACTCGGGTTCAGCTTCTTGTTGCGGTTAGGGTTATGTTTAGGGTTGTTAGGAAAGAGTGAAGACGCAGAGTCCTGTTGAGTGTGGGGTTGCGTAAAGGCTCCCCCAGGGAGTTCAGGTGTACCCAAAGGCTTCCGCTGAGAGCACTTTTTGATGGCAGAAAGTGGCACCGTACGTGTTTTTTCGGGTCTAACTCGGGATCAGCTTCTTGTTGCGGTTAGGGTTATGTTTAGGGTTGTTAGGAAAGAGTGAAGACGCAGAGTCCTGTTGAGTGTGGGGTTGCGTAAAGGCTCCCCCAGGGAGTTCAGGTGTACCCAAAGGCTTCCGCTGAGAGCACTTTTTGATGGCAGAAAGTGGCACCGTACGTGTTTTTTCGGGTCTAACTCGGGTTCAGCTTCTTGTTGCGGTTAGGGTTATGTTTAGGGTTGTTAGGAAAGAGTGAAGACGCAGAGTCCTGTTGAGTGTGGGGTTGCGTAAAGGCTCCCCCAGGGAGTTCAGGTGTACCCAAAGGCTTCCGCTGAGAGCACTTTTGGATGGCAGAAAGTGGCACCGTACGTGTTTTTTCGGGTCTAACTCGGGTTCAGCTTCTTGTTGCGGTTAGGGTTATGTTTAGGGTTGTTAGGAAAGAGTGAAGACGCAGAGTCCTGTTGAGTGTGGGGTTGCGTAAAGGCTCCCCCAGGGAGTTCAGGTGTACCCAAGGGCTTCCGCTGAGAGCACTTTTTGACGGCAGAAAGTGGCACCGTACGTGTTTTTTCGGGTCTAACTCGGGTTGAGCTTCTTGTTCCGGTTAGGGTTATGTTTAGGGTTGTTAGGAAAGAGTGAAGACTCAGAGTCCTGTTGAGTGTGGGGTTGCGTAAAGGCTCCCCCAGGGAGTTCAGGTGTACCCAAAGGCTTCCGCTGAGAGCACTTTTTGACGGCAGAAAGTGGCACCGTACGTGTTTTTTCGGGTCTAACTCGGGTTGAGCTTCTTGTTGCGGTTAGGGTTATGTTTAGGGTTGTTAGGAAAGAGTGAAGACGCAGAGTCCTGTTGAGTGTGGGGTTGCGTAAAGGCTCCCCCAGGGAGTTCAGGTGTACCCAAAGGCTTCCGCTGAGAGCACTTTTTGATGGCAGAAAGTGGCACCGTACGTGTTTTTTCGGGTCTAACTCGGGATCAGCTTCTTGTTGCGGTTAGGGTTATGTTTAGGGTTGTTAGGAAAGAGTGAAGACGCAGAGTCCTGTTGAGTGTGGGGTTGCGTAAAGGCTCCCCCAGGGAGTTCAGGTGTACCCAAAGGCTTCCGCTGAGAGCACTTTTAGACGGCAGAAAGTGGCACCGTACGTGTTTTTTCGGGTCTAACTCGGGTTCAGCTTCTTGTTGCGGTTAGGGTTATGTTTAGGGTTGTTAGGAAAGAGTGAAGACGCAGAGTCCTGTTGAGTGTGGGGTTGCGTAAAGGCTCCCCCAGGGAGTTCAGGTGTACCCAAAGGCTTCCGCTGAGAGCACTTTTTGACGGCAGAAAGTGGCACCGTACGTGTTTTTTCGGGTCTAACTCGGGTTCAGCTTCTTGTTCCGGTTAGGGTTATGTTTAGGGTTGTTAGGAAAGAGTGAAGACGCAGAGTCCTGTTGAGTGTGGGGTTGCGTAAAGGCTCCCCCAGGGAGTTCAGGTGTACCCAAAGGCTTCCGCTGAGAGCACTTTTTGATGGCAGAAAGTGGCACCGTACGTGTTTTTTCGGGTCTAACTCGGGTTCAGCTTCTTGTTGCGGTTAGGGTTATGTTTAGGGATGTTAGGAAAGAGTGAAGACGCAGAGTCCTGTTGAGTGTGGGGTTGCGTAAAGGCTCCCCCAAGGAGCTCAGGTGTACCCAAAGGCTTCCGCTGAGAGCACTTTTGGATGGCAGAAAGTGGCACCGTACGTGTTTTTTCGGGTCTAACTCGGGTTCAGCTTCTTGTTCCGGTTAGGGTTATGTTTAGGGTTGTTAGGAAAGAGTGAAGACGCAGAGTCCTGTTGAGTGTGGGGTTGCGTAAAGGCTCCCCCAGGGAGTTCAGGTGTACCCAAAGGCTTCCGCTGAGAGCACTTTTGGATGGCAGAAAGTGGCACCGTACGTGTTTTTTCGGGTCTAACTCGGGTTCAGCTTCTTGTTGCGGTTAGGGTTATGTTTAGGGTTGTTAGGAAAGAGTGAAGACGCAGAGTCCTGTTGAGTGTGGGGTTGCGTAAAGGCTCCCCCAGGGAGTTCAGGTGTACCCAAAGGCTTCCGCTGAGAGCACTTTTTGACGGCAGAAAGTGGCACCGTACGTGTTTTTTCGGGTCTAACTCGGGTTCAGCTTCTTGTTGCGGTTAGGGTTATGTTTAGGGTTGTTAGGAAAGAGTGAAGACGCAGAGTCCTGTTGAGTGTGGGGTTGCGTAAAGGCTCCCCCAGGGAGTTCAGGTGTACCCAAAGGCTTCCGCTGAGAGCACTTTTTGATGGCAGAAAGTGGCACCATACGTGTTTTTTCGGGTCTAACTCGGGTTCAGCTTCTTGTTGCGGTTAGGGTTATGTTTAGGGTTGTTAGGAAAGAGTGAAGACGCAGAGTCCTGTTGAGTGTGGGGTTGCGTAAAGGCTCCCCCAGGGAGTTCAGGTGTACCCAAAGGCTTCCGCTGAGAGCACTTTTTGATGGCAGAAAGTGGCACCGTACGTGTTTTTTCGGGTCTAACTCGGGTTCAGCTTCTTGTTGCGGTTAGGGTTATGTTTAGGGTTGTTAGGAAAGAGTGAAGACGCAGAGTCCTGTTGAGTGTGGGGTTGCGTAAAGGCTCCCCCAGGGAGTTCAGGTGTACCCAAAGTCTTCCGCTGAGAGCACTTTTGGATGGCAGAAAGTGGCACCGTACGTGTTTTTTCGGGTCTAACTCGGGTTCAGCTTCTTGTTGCGGTTAGGGTTATGTTTAGGGTTGTTAGGAAAGAGTGAAGACGCAGAGTCCTGTTGAGTGTGGGGTTGCGTAAAGGCTCCCCCAGGGAGTTCAGGTGTACCCAAAGGCTTCCGCTGAGAGCACTTTTTGATGGCAGAAAGTGGCACCGTACGTGTTTTTTCGGGTCTAACTCGGGTTCAGCTTCTTGTTGCGGTTAGGGTTATGTTTAGGGTTGTTAGGAAAGAGTGAAGACGCAGAGTCCTGTTGAGTGTGGGGTTGCGTAAAGGCTCCCCCAGGGAGTTCAGGTGTACCCAAAGGCTTCCGCTGAGAGCACTTTTTGATGGCAGAAAGTGGCACCGTACGTGTTTTTTCGGGTCTAACTCGGGTTCAGCTTCTTGTTGCGGTTAGGGTTATGTTTAGGGTTGTTAGGAAAGAGTGAAGACGCAGAGTCCTGTTGAGTGTGGGGTTGCGTAAAGGCTCCCCCAGGGAGTTCAGGTGTACCCAAAGGCTTCCGCTGAGAGCACTTTTTGATGGCAGAAAGTGGCACCGTACGTGTTTTTTCGGGTCTAACTCGGGTTCAGCTTCTTGTTCCGGTTAGGGTTATGTTTAGGGTTGTTAGGAAAGAGTGAAGACGCAGAGTCCTGTTGAGTGTGGGGTTGCGTAAAGGCTCCCCCAGGGAGTTCAGGTGTACCCAAAGGCTTCCGCTGAGAGCACTTTTAGACGGCAGAAAGTGGCACCGTACGTGTTTTTTCGGGTCTAACTCGGGTTCAGCTTCTTGTTGCGGTTAGGGTTATGTTTAGGGTTGTTAGGAAAGAGTGAAGACGCAGAGTCCTGTTGAGTGTGGGGTTGCGTAAAGGCTCCCCCAGGGAGTTCAGGTGTACCCAAAGGCTTCCGCTGAGAGCACTTTTTGATGGCAGAAAGTGGCACCGTACGTGTTTTTTCGGGTCTAACTCGGGTTCAGCTTCTTGTTGCGGTTAGGGTTATGTTTAGGGTTGTTAGGAAAGAGTGAAGACGCAGAGTCCTGTTGAGTGTGGGGTTGCGTAAAGGCTCCCCCAGGGAGTTCAGGTGTACCCAAAGGCTTCCGCTGAGAGCACTTTTAGACGGCAGAAAGTGGCACCGTACGTGTTTTTTCGGGCCTAACTCGGGTTGAGCTTCTTGTTGCGGTTAGGGTTATGTTTAGGGTTGTTAGGAAAGAGTGAAGACGCAGAGTCCTGTTGAGTGTGGGGTTGCGTAAAGGCTCCCCCAGGGAGTTCAGGTGTACCCAAAGGCTTCCGCTGAGAGCACTTTTGGATGGCAGAAAGTGGCACCGTACGTGTTTTTTCGGGTCTAACTCGGGTTCAGCTTCTTGTTCCGGTTAGGGTTATGTTTAGGGTTGTTAGGAAAGAGTGAAGACGCAGAGTCCTGTTGAGTGTGGGGTTGCGTAAAGGCTCCCCCAGGGAGTTCAGGTGTACCCAAAGGCTTCCGCTGAGAGCACTTTTTGACGGCAGAAAGTGGCACCGTACGTGTTTTTTCAGGTCTAACTCGGGTTGAGCTTCTTGTTCCGGTTAGGCTTATGTTTAGGGTTGTTAGGAAAGAGTGAAGAAGCAGAGTCCTGTTGAGTGTGGGGTTGCGTAAAGGCTCCCCCAGGGAGTTCAGGTGTACCCAAAGGCTTCCGCTGAGAGCACTTTTTGATGGCAGAAAGTGGCACCGTACGTGTTTTTTCGGGTCTAACTCGGGTTCAGCTTCTTGTTGCGGTTAGGGTTATGTTTAGGGTTGTTAGGAAAGAGTGAAGACTCAGAGTCCTGTTGAGCGTGGGGTTGCGTAAAGGCTCCCCCAGGGAGTTCAGGTGTACCCAAAGGCTTCCGCTGAGAGCACTTTTTGATGGCAGAAAGTGGCACCGTACGTGTTTTTTCGGGTCTAACTCGGGTTCAGCTTCTTGTTCCGGTTAGGGTTATGTTTAGGGTTGTTAGGAAAGAGTGAAGACGCAGAGTCCTGTTGAGTGTGGGGTTGCGTAAAGGCTCCCCCAGGGAGTTCAGGTGTACCCAAAGGCTTCCGCTGAGAGCACTTTTGGATGGCAGAAAGTGGCACCGTACGTGTTTTTTCGGGTCTAACTCGGGTTCAGCTTCTTGTTGCGGTTAGGGTTATGTTTAGGGTTGTTAGGAAAGAGTGAAGACGCAGAGTCCTGTTGAGTGTGGGGTTGCGTAAAGGCTCCCCCAGGGAGTTCAGGTGTACCCAAAGGCTTCCGCTGAGAGCACTTTTGGATGGCAGAAAGTGGCACCGTACGTGTTTTTTCGGGTCTAACTCGGGTTCAGCTTCTTGTTGCGGTTAGGGTTATGTTTAGGGTTGTTAGGAAAGAGTGAAGACGCAGAGTCCTGTTGAGTGTGGGGTTGCGTAAAGGCTCCCCCCAGGGAGTTCAGGTGTACCCCAAAGGCTCCGCTGAGAGCACTTTTGATGCAGAAAGTGGGCACCGTACGTGTTTTTTCGGGTCTAACTCGGGTTCAGCTTCTTGTTGCGGTTAGGGTTATGTTTAGGGTTGTTAGGAAAGAGTGAAGACGCAGAGTCCTGTTGAGTGTGGGGTTGCGTAAAGGCTCCCCCAGGGAGTTCAGGTGTTACCCAAAGGCTTCTGCTGAGAGCACTTTTGATGGCAGAAAGTGGGCACCAGTACGTGTTTTTTCGGGTCTAACTCGGGTTCAGCTTCTTGTTGCGGTTAGGGTTATGTTTAGGGTTGTTAGGAAAGAGTGAAGACGCAGAGTCCTGTTGAGTGTGGGGTTGCGTAAAGGCTCCCCCAGGGAGTTCAGGTGTACCCAAAGGCCTTCCGCTGAGAGCACTTTTGATGGCAGAAAGTGGCACCGTACGTGTTTTTTCGGGTCTAACTCGGGTTCAGCTTCTTGTTGCGGTTAGGGTTATGTTTAGGGTTGTTAGGAAAGAGTGAAGACGCAGAGTCCTGTTGAGTGTGGGGTTGCGCTAAAGCTCCCCAGGGAGTTCAGGTGTACCCAAAGGCTTCCGCTGAGAGCACTTTTGATGCAGAAAGTGGCACCGTACGTGTTTTTTTCGGGTCTAACTCGGGTTCAGCTTCTTGTTGCGGTTAGGGTTATGTTTAGGGTTGTTAGGAAAGAGTGAAGACGCAGAGTCCTGTTGAGTGTGGGGTTGCGTAAAGGCTCCTCCAGGGAGTTCAGGTGTACCCAAAGGCTTCCGCTGAGAGCACTTTTGGATGGCAGAAAGTGGCACCGTACGTGTTTTTTCGGGTCTAACTCGGGTTCAGCTTCTTGTTGCGGTTAGGGTTATGTTTAGGGTTGTTAGGAAAGAGTGAAGACGCAGAGTCCTGTTGAGTGTGGGGTTGCGTAAAGGCTCCCCCAGGGAGTTCAGGTGTACCCAAAGGCTTCCGCTGAGAGCACTTTTTGACGGCAGAAAGTGGCACCGTACGTGTTTTTTCGGGTCTAACTCGGGTTCAGCTTCTTGTTGCGGTTAGGGTTATGTTTAGGGTTGTTAGGAAAGAGTGAAGACGCAGAGTCCTGTTGAGTGTGGGGTTGCGTAAAGGCTCCCCCAGGGAGTTCAGGTGTACCCAAAGGCTTCCGCTGAGAGCACTTTTTGATGGCAGAAAGTGGCACCATACGTGTTTTTTCGGGTCTAACTCGGGTTCAGCTTCTTGTTGCGGTTAGGGTTATGTTTAGGGTTGTTAGGAAAGAGTGAAGACGCAGAGTCCTGTTGAGTGTGGGGTTGCGTAAAGGCTCCCCCAGGGAGTTCAGGTGTACCCAAAGGCTTCCGCTGAGAGCACTTTTTGATGGCAGAAAGTGGCACCGTACGTGTTTTTTCGGGTCTAACTCGGGTTCAGCTTCTTGTTGCGGTTAGGGTTATGTTTAGGGTTGTTAGGAAAGAGTGAAGACGCAGAGTCCTGTTGAGTGTGGGGTTGCGTAAAGGCTCCCCCAGGGAGTTCAGGTGTACCCAAAGGCTTCCGCTGAGAGCACTTTTTGATGGCAGAAAGTGGCACCGTACGTGTTTTTTCGGGTCTAACTCGGGTTCAGCTTCTTGTTGCGGTTAGGGTTATGTTTAGGGATGTTAGGAAAGAGTGAAGACGCAGAGTCCTGTTGAGTGTGGGGTTGCGTAAAGGCTCCCCCAAGGAGTTCAGGTGTACCCAAAGGCTTCCGCTGAGAGCACTTTTGGATGGCAGAAAGTGGCACCGTACGTGTTTTTTCGGGTCTAACTCGGGTTCAGCTTCTTGTTCCGGTTAGGGTTATGTTTAGGGTTGTTAGGAAAGAGTGAAGACGCAGAGTCCTGTTGAGTGTGGGGTTGCGTAAAGGCTCCCCCAGGGAGTTCAGGTGTACCCAAAGGCTTCCGCTGAGAGCACTTTTTGATGGCAGAAAGTGGCACCGTACGTGTTTTTTCGGGTCTAACTCGGGTTCAGCTTCTTGTTGCGGTTAGGGTTATGTTTAGGGTTGTTAGGAAAGAGTGAAGACGCAGAGTCCTGTTGAGTGTGGGGTTGCGTAAAGGCTCCCCCAGGGAGTTCAGGTGTACCCAAAGGCTTCCGCTGAGAGCACTTTTTGACGGCAGAAAGTGGCACCGTACGTGTTTTTTCGGGTCTAACTCGGGTTCAGCTTCTTGTTGCGGTTAGGGTTATGTTTAGGGTTGTTAGGAAAGAGTGAAGACGCAGAGTCCTGTTGAGTGTGGGGTTGCGTAAAGGCTCCCCCAGGGAGTTCAGGTGTACCCAAAGGCTTCCGCTGAGAGCACTTTTTGATGGCAGAAAGTGGCACCATACGTGTTTTTTCGGGTCTAACTCGGGTTCAGCTTCTTGTTGCGGTTAGGGTTATGTTTAGGGTTGTTAGGAAAGAGTGAAGACGCAGAGTCCTGTTGAGTGTGGGGTTGCGTAAAGGCTCCCCCAGGGAGTTCAGGTGTACCCAAAGGCTTCCGCTGAGAGCACTTTTTGATGGCAGAAAGTGGCACCGTACGTGTTTTTTCGGGTCTAACTCGGGTTCAGCTTCTTGTTGCGGTTAGGGTTATGTTTAGGGTTGTTAGGAAAGAGTGAAGACGCAGAGTCCTGTTGAGTGTGGGGTTGCGTAAAGGCTCCCCCAGGGAGTTCAGGTGTACCCAAAGTCTTCCGCTGAGAGCACTTTTGGATGGCAGAAAGTGGCACCGTACGTGTTTTTTCGGGTCTAACTCGGGTTCAGCTTCTTGTTGCGGTTAGGGTTATGTTTAGGGTTGTTAGGAAAGAGTGAAGACGCAGAGTCCTGTTGAGTGTGGGGTTGCGTAAAGGCTCCCCCAGGGAGTTCAGGTGTACCCAAAGGCTTCCGCTGAGAGCACTTTTTGATGGCAGAAAGTGGCACCGTACGTGTTTTTTCGGGTCTAACTCGGGTTCAGCTTCTTGTTGCGGTTAGGGTTATGTTTAGGGTTGTTAGGAAAGAGTGAAGACGCAGAGTCCTGTTGAGTGTGGGGTTGCGTAAAGGCTCCCCCAGGGAGTTCAGGTGTACCCAAAGGCTTCCGCTGAGAGCACTTTTTGATGGCAGAAAGTGGCACCGTACGTGTTTTTTCGGGTCTAACTCGGGTTCAGCTTCTTGTTGCAGTTAGGGTTATGTTTAGGGTTGTTAGGAAAGAGTGAAGACGCAGAGTCCTGTTGAGTGTGGGGTTGCGTAAAGGCTCCCCCAGGGAGTTCAGGTGTACCCAAAGGCTTCCGCTGAGAGCACTTTTTGATGGCAGAAAGTGGCACCGTACGTGTTTTTTCGGGTCTAACTCGGGTTCAGCTTCTTGTTCCGGTTAGGGTTATGTTTAGGGTTGTTAGGAAAGAGTGAAGACGCAGAGTCCTGTTGAGTGTGGGGTTGCGTAAAGGCTCCCCCAGGGAGTTCAGGTGTACCCAAAGGCTTCCGCTGAGAGCACTTTTAGACGGCAGAAAGTGGCACCGTACGTGTTTTTTCGGGTCTAACTCGGGTTCAGCTTCTTGTTGCGGTTAGGGTTATGTTTAGGGTTGTTAGGAAAGAGTGAAGACGCAGAGTCCTGTTGAGTGTGGGGTTGCGTAAAGGCTCCCCCAGGGAGTTCAGGTGTACCCAAAGGCTTCCGCTGAGAGCACTTTTTGATGGCAGAAAGTGGCACCGTACGTGTTTTTTCGGGTCTAACTCGGGTTCAGCTTCTTGTTGCGGTTAGGGTTATGTTTAGGGTTGTTAGGAAAGAGTGAAGACGCAGAGTCCTGTTGAGTGTGGGGTTGCGTAAAGGCTCCCCCAGGGAGTTCAGGTGTACCCAAAGGCTTCCGCTGAGAGCACTTTTAGACGGCAGAAAGTGGCACCGTACGTGTTTTTTCGGGCCTAACTCGGGTTGAGCTTCTTGTTGCGGTTAGGGTTATGTTTAGGGTTGTTAGGAAAGAGTGAAGACGCAGAGTCCTGTTGAGTGTGGGGTTGCGTAAAGGCTCCCCCAGGGAGTTCAGGTGTACCCAAAGGCTTCCGCTGAGAGCACTTTTGGATGGCAGAAAGTGGCACCGTACGTGTTTTTTCGGGTCTAACTCGGGTTGAGCTTCTTGTTGCGGTTAGGGTTATGTTTAGGGTTGTTAGGAAAGAGTGAAGACGCAGAGTCCTGTTGAGTGTGGGGTTGCGTAAAGGCTCCCCCAGGGAGTTCAGGTGTACCCAAAGGCTTCCGCTGAGAGCACTTTTGGATGGCAGAAAGTGGCACCGTACGTGTTTTTTCGGGTCTAACTCGGGTTCAGCTTCTTGTTCCGGTTAGGCTTATGTTTAGGGTTGTTAGGAAAGAGTGAAGACGCAGAGTCCTGTTGAGTGTGGGGTTGCGTAAAGGCTCCCCCAGGGAGTTCAGGTGTACCCAAAGGCTTCCGCTGAGAGCACTTTTTGACGGCAGAAAGTGGCACCGTACGTGTTTTTTCAGGTCTAACTCGGGTTGAGCTTCTTGTTCCGGTTAGGGTTATGTTTAGGGTTGTTAGGAAAGAGTGAAGACTCAGAGTCCTGTTGAGTGTGGGGTTGCGTAAAGGCTCCCCCAGGGAGTTCAGGTGTACCCAAAGGCTTCCGCTGAGAGCACTTTTTGATGGCAGAAAGTGGCACCGTACGTGTTTTTTCGGGTCTAACTCGGGTTCAGCTTCTTGTTGCGGTTAGGGTTATGTTTAGGGTTGTTAGGAAAGAGTGAAGACGCAGAGTCCTGTTGAGCGTGGGGTTGCGTAAAGGCTCCCCCAGGGAGTTCAGGTGTACCCAAAGGCTTCCGCTGAGAGCACTTTTTGATGGCAGAAAGTGGCACCGTACGTGTTTTTTCGGGTCTAACTCGGGTTCAGCTTCTTGTTCCGGTTAGGGTTATGTTTAGGGTTGTTAGGAAAGAGTGAAGACGCAGAGTCCTGTTGAGTGTGGGGTTGCGTAAAGGCTCCCCCAGGGAGTTCAGGTGTACCCAAAGGCTTCCGCTGAGAGCACTTTTGGATGGCAGAAAGTGGCACCGTACGTGTTTTTTCGGGTCTAACTCGGGTTCAGCTTCTTGTTGCGGTTAGGGTTATGTTTAGGGTTGTTAGGAAAGAGTGAAGACGCAGAGTCCTGTTGAGTGTGGGGTTGCGTAAAGGCTCCCCCAGGGAGTTCAGGTGTACCCAAAGGCTTCCGCTGAGAGCACTTTTTGATGGCAGAAAGTGGCACCGTACGTGTTTTTTCGGGTCTAACTCGGGTTGAGCTTCTTGTTGCGGTTAGGGTTATGTTTAGGGTTGTTAGGAAAGAGTGAAGACGCAGAGTCCTGTTGAGTGTGGGGTTGCGTAAAGGCTCCCCCAGGGAGTTCAGGTGTACCCAAAGGCTTCCGCTGAGAGCACTTTTTGATGGCAGAAAGTGGCACCGTACGTGTTTTTTCGGGTCTAACTCGGGTTCAGCTTCTTGTTGCGGTTAGGGTTATGTTTAGGGTTGTTAGGAAAGAGTGAAGACGCAGAGTCCTGTTGAGTGTGGGGTTGCGTAAAGGCTCCCCCAGGGAGTTCAGGTGTACCCAAAGGCTTCTGCTGAGAGCACTTTTTGATGGCAGAAAGTGGCACCGTACGTGTTTTTTCGGGTCTAACTAGGGTTCAGCTTCTTGTTGCGGTTAGGGTTATGTTTAGGGTTGTTAGGAAAGAGTGAAGACGCAGAGTCCTGTTGAGTGTGGGGTTGCGTAAAGGCTCCCCCAGGGAGTTCAGGTGTACCCAAAGGCTTCCGCTGAGAGCACTTTTTGATGGCAGAAAGTGGCACCGTACGTGTTTTTTCGGGTCTAACTCGGGTTCAGCTTCTTGTTGCGGTTAGGGTTATGTTTAGGGTTGTTAGGAAAGAGTGAAGACGCAGAGTCCTGTTGAGTGTGGGGTTGCGCAAAGGCTCCCCCAGGGAGTTCAGGTGTACCCAAAGGCTTCCGCTGAGAGCACTTTTTGATGGCAGAAAGTGGCACCGTACGTGTTTTTTCGGGTCTAACTCGGGTTCAGCTTCTTGTTGCGGTTAGGGTTATGTTTAGGGTTGTTAGGAAAGAGTGAAGACGCAGAGTCCTGTTGAGTGTGGGGTTGCGTAAAGGCTCCTCCAGGGAGTTCAGGTGTACCCAAAGGCTTCCGCTGAGAGCACTTTTGGATGGCAGAAAGTGGCACCGTACGTGTTTTTTCGGGTCTAACTCGGGTTCAGCTTCTTGTTGCGGTTAGGGTTATGTTTAGGGTTGTTAGGAAAGAGTGAAGACGCAGAGTCCTGTTGAGTGTGGGGTTGCGTAAAGGCTCCCCCAGGGAGTTCAGGTGTACCCAAAGGCTTCCGCTGAGAGCACTTTTTGACGGCAGAAAGTGGCACCGTACGTGTTTTTTCGGGTCTAACTCGGGTTCAGCTTCTTGTTGCGGTTAGGGTTATGTTTAGGGTTGTTAGGAAAGAGTGAAGACGCAGAGTCCTGTTGAGTGTGGGGTTGCGTAAAGGCTCCCCCAGGGAGTTCAGGTGTACCCAAAGGCTTCCGCTGAGAGCACTTTTTGATGGCAGAAAGTGGCACCATACGTGTTTTTTCGGGTCTAACTCGGGTTCAGCTTCTTGTTGCGGTTAGGGTTATGTTTAGGGTTGTTAGGAAAGAGTGAAGACGCAGAGTCCTGTTGAGTGTGGGGTTGCGTAAAGGCTCCCCCAGGGAGTTCAGGTGTACCCAAAGGCTTCCGCTGAGAGCACTTTTTGATGGCAGAAAGTGGCACCGTACGTGTTTTTTCGGGTCTAACTCGGGTTCAGCTTCTTGTTGCGGTTAGGGTTATGTTTAGGGTTGTTAGGAAAGAGTGAAGACGCAGAGTCCTGTTGAGTGTGGGGTTGCGTAAAGGCTCCCCCAGGGAGTTCAGGTGTACCCAAAGTCTTCCGCTGAGAGCACTTTTGGATGGCAGAAAGTGGCACCGTACGTGTTTTTTCGGGTCTAACTCGGGTTCAGCTTCTTGTTGCGGTTAGGGTTATGTTTAGGGTTGTTAGGAAAGAGTGAAGACGCAGAGTCCTGTTGAGTGTGGGGTTGCGTAAAGGCTCCCCCAGGGAGTTCAGGTGTACCCAAAGGCTTCCGCTGAGAGCACTTTTTGATGGCAGAAAGTGGCACCGTACGTGTTTTTTCGGGTCTAACTCGGGTTCAGCTTCTTGTTGCGGTTAGGGTTATGTTTAGGGTTGTTAGGAAAGAGTGAAGACGCAGAGTCCTGTTGAGTGTGGGGTTGCGTAAAGGCTCCCCCAGGGAGTTCAGGTGTACCCAAAGGCTTCCGCTGAGAGCACTTTTTGATGGCAGAAAGTGGCACCGTACGTGTTTTTTCGGGTCTAACTCGGGTTCAGCTTCTTGTTGCAGTTAGGGTTATGTTTAGGGTTGTTAGGAAAGAGTGAAGACGCAGAGTCCTGTTGAGTGTGGGGTTGCGTAAAGGCTCCCCCAGGGAGTTCAGGTGTACCCAAAGGCTTCCGCTGAGAGCACTTTTTGATGGCAGAAAGTGGCACCGTACGTGTTTTTTCGGGTCTAACTCGGGTTCAGCTTCTTGTTCCGGTTAGGGTTATGTTTAGGGTTGTTAGGAAAGAGTGAAGACGCAGAGTCCTGTTGAGTGTGGGGTTGCGTAAAGGCTCCCCCAGGGAGTTCAGGTGTACCCAAAGGCTTCCGCTGAGAGCACTTTTAGACGGCAGAAAGTGGCACCGTACGTGTTTTTTCGGGTCTAACTCGGGTTCAGCTTCTTGTTGCGGTTAGCGTTATGTTTAGGGTTGTTAGGAAAGAGTGAAGACGCAGAGTCCTGTTGAGTGTGGGGTTGCGTAAAGGCTCCCCCAGGGAGTTCAGGTGTACCCAAAGGCTTCCGCTGAGAGCACTTTTTGATGGCAGAAAGTGGCACCGTACGTGTTTTTTCGGGTCTAACTCGGGTTCAGCTTCTTGTTGCGGTTAGGGTTATGTTTAGGGTTGTTAGGAAAGAGTGAAGACGCAGAGTCCTGTTGAGTGTGGGGTTGCGTAAAGGCTCCCCCAGGGAGTTCAGGTGTACCCAAAGGCTTCCGCTGAGAGCACTTTTAGACGGCAGAAAGTGGCACCGTACGTGTTTTTTCGGGCCTAACTCGGGTTGAGCTTCTTGTTGCGGTTAGGGTTATGTTTAGGGTTGTTAGGAAAGAGTGAAGACGCAGAGTCCTGTTGAGTGTGGGGTTGCGTAAAGGCTCCCCCAGGGAGTTCAGGTGTACCCAAAGGCTTCCGCTGAGAGCACTTTTTGATGGCAGAAAGTGGCACCGTACGTGTTTTTTCGGGTCTAACTCGGGTTCAGCTTCTTGTTCCGGTTAGGGTTATGTTTAGGGTTGTTAGGAAAGAGTGAAGACGCAGAGTCCTGTTGAGTGTGGGGTTGCGTAAAGGCTCCCCCAGGGAGTTCAGGTGTACCCAAAGGCTTCCGCTGAGAGCACTTTTGGATGGCAGAAAGTGGCACCGTACGTGTTTTTTCGGGTCTAACTCGGGTTCAGCTTCTTGTTCCGGTTAGGCTTATGTTTAGGGTTGTTAGGAAAGAGTGAAGACGCAGAGTCCTGTTGAGTGTGGGGTTGCGTAAAGGCTCCCCCAGGGAGTTCAGGTGTACCCAAAGGCTTCCGCTGAGAGCACTTTTTGACGGCAGAAAGTGGCACCGTACGTGTTTTTTCAGGTCTAACTCGGGTTGAGCTTCTTGTTCCGGTTAGGGTTATGTTTAGGGTTGTTAGGAAAGAGTGAAGACTCAGAGTCCTGTTGAGTGTGGGGTTGCGTAAAGGCTCCCCCAGGGAGTTCAGGTGTACCCAAAGGCTTCCGCTGAGAGCACTTTTTGATGGCAGAAAGTGGCACCGTACGTGTTTTTTCGGGTCTAACTCGGGTTCAGCTTCTTGTTGCGGTTAGGGTTATGTTTAGGGTTGTTAGGAAAGAGTGAAGACGCAGAGTCCTGTTGAGCGTGGGGTTGCGTAAAGGCTCCCCCAGGGAGTTCAGGTGTACCCAAAGGCTTCCGCTGAGAGCACTTTTTGATGGCAGAAAGTGGCACCGTACGTGTTTTTTCGGGTCTAACTCGGGTTCAGCTTCTTGTTCCGGTTAGGGTTATGTTTAGGGTTGTTAGGAAAGAGTGAAGACGCAGAGTCCTGTTGAGTGTGGGGTTGCGTAAAGGCTCCCCCAGGGAGTTCAGGTGTACCCAAAGGCTTCCGCTGAGAGCACTTTTGGATGGCAGAAAGTGGCACCGTACGTGTTTTTTCGGGTCTAACTCGGGTTCAGCTTCTTGTTGCGGTTAGGGTTATGTTTAGGGTTGTTAGGAAAGAGTGAAGACGCAGAGTCCTGTTGAGTGTGGGGTTGCGTAAAGGCTCCCCCAGGGAGTTCAGGTGTACCCAAAGGCTTCCGCTGAGAGCACTTTTTGATGGCAGAAAGTGGCACCGTACGTGTTTTTTCGGGTCTAACTCGGGTTGAGCTTCTTGTTGCGGTTAGGGTTATGTTTAGGGTTGTTAGGAAAGAGTGAAGACGCAGAGTCCTGTTGAGTGTGGGGTTGCGTAAAGGCTCCCCCAGGGAGTTCAGGTGTACCCAAAGGCTTCCGCTGAGAGCACTTTTTGATGGCAGAAAGTGGCACCGTACGTGTTTTTTCGGGTCTAACTCGGGTTCAGCTTCTTGTTGCGGTTAGGGTTATGTTTAGGGTTGTTAGGAAAGAGTGAAGACGCAGAGTCCTGTTGAGTGTGGGGTTGCGTAAAGGCTCCCCCAGGGAGTTCAGGTGTACCCAAAGGCTTCTGCTGAGAGCACTTTTTGATGGCAGAAAGTGGCACCGTACGTGTTTTTTCGGGTCTAACTAGGGTTCAGCTTCTTGTTGCGGTTAGGGTTATGTTTAGGGTTGTTAGGAAAGAGTGAAGACGCAGAGTCCTGTTGAGTGTGGGGTTGCGTAAAGGCTCCCCCAGGGAGTTCAGGTGTACCCAAAGGCTTCCGCTGAGAGCACTTTTTGATGGCAGAAAGTGGCACCGTACGTGTTTTTTCGGGTCTAACTCGGGTTCAGCTTCTTGTTGCGGTTAGGGTTATGTTTAGGGTTGTTAGGAAAGAGTGAAGACGCAGAGTCCTGTTGAGTGTGGGGTTGCGCAAAGGCTCCCCCAGGGAGTTCAGGTGTACCCAAAGGCTTCCGCTGAGAGCACTTTTTGATGGCAGAAAGTGGCACCGTACGTGTTTTTTCGGGTCTAACTCGGGTTCAGCTTCTTGTTGCGGTTAGGGTTATGTTTAGGGTTGTTAGGAAAGAGTGAAGACGCAGAGTCCTGTTGAGTGTGGGGTTGCGTAAAGGCTCCTCCAGGGAGTTCAGGTGTACCCAAAGGCTTCCGCTGAGAGCACTTTTTGATGGCAGAAAGTGGCACCGTACGTGTTTTTTCGGGTCTAACTCGGGTTGAGCTTCTTGTTGCGGTTAGGGTTATGTTTAGGGTTGTTAGGAAAGAGTGAAGACGCAGAGTCCTGTTGAGTGTGGGGTTGCGTAAAGGCTCCCCCAGGGAGTTCAGGTGTACCCAAAGGCTTCCGCTGAGAGCACTTTTTGATGGCAGAAAGTGGCACCGTACGTGTTTTTTCGGGTCTAACTCGGGTTCAGCTTCTTGTTGCGGTTAGGGTTATGTTTAGGGTTGTTAGGAAAGAGTGAAGACGCAGAGTCCTGTTGAGTGTGGGGTTGCGTAAAGGCTCCCCCAGGGAGTTCAGGTGTACCCAAAGGCTTCCGCTGAGAGCACTTTTTGATGGCAGAAAGTGGCACCGTACGTGTTTTTTCGGGTCTAACTCGGGTTCAGCTTCTTGTTGCGGTTAGGGTTATGTTTAGGGTTGTTAGGAAAGAGTGAAGACGCAGAGTCCTGTTGAGTGTGGGGTTGCGTAAAGGCTCCCCCAGGGAGTTCAGGTGTACCCAAAGGCTTCCGCTGAGAGCACTTTTTGACGGCAGAAAGTGGCACCGTACGTGTTTTTTCGGGTCTAACTCGGGTTGAGCTTCTTGTTCCGGTTAGGGTTATGTTTAGGGTTGTTAGGAAAGAGTGAAGACTCAGAGTCCTGTTGAGTGTGGGGTTGCGTAAAGGCTCCCCCAGGGAGTTCAGGTGTAGCCAAAGGCTTCCGCTGAGAGCACTTTTTGATGGCAGAAAGTGGCACCGTACGTGTTTTTTCGGGTCTAACTCGGGTTCAGCTTCTTGTTGCGGTTAGGGTTATGTTTAGGGTTGTTAGGAAAGAGTGAAGACGCAGAGTCCTGTTGGGTGTGGGGTTGCGTAAAGGCTCCCCCAGGGAGTTCAGGTGTACCCAAAGGCTTCCGCTGAGAGCACTTTTTGATGGCAGAAAGTGGCACCGTACGTGTTTTTTCGGGTCTAACTCGGGTTCAGCTTCTTGTTGCGGTTAGGGTTATGTTTAGGGTTGTTAGGAAAGAGTGAAGACGCAGAGTCCTGTTGAGTGTGGGGTTGCGTAAAGGCTCCCCCAGGGAGTTCAGGTGTACCCAAAGGCTTCCGCTGAGAGAACTTTTAGACGCAGAACGTGGCACCGTACGTGTTTTTTCGGGTCTAACTCGGGTTGAGCTTCTTGTTGCGGTTAGGGTTATGTTTAGGGTTGTTAGGAAAGAGTGAAGACGCAGAGTCCTGTTGAGTGTGGGGTTGCGTAAAGGCTCCCCCAGGGAGTTCAGGTGTACCCAAAGGCTTCCGCTGAGAGCACTTTTTGACGGCAGAAAGTGGCACCGTACGTGTTTTTTCGGGTCTAACTCGGGTTCAGCTTCTTGTTGCGGTTAGGGTTATGTTTAGGGTTGTTAGGAAAGAGTGAAGACGCAGAGTCCTGTTGAGTGTGGGGTTGCGTAAAGGCTCCCCCAGGGAGTTCAGGTGTACCCAAAGGCTTCCGCTGAGAGCACTTTTTGATGGCAGAAAGTGGCACCGTACGTGTTTTTTCGGGTCTAACTCGGGTTCAGCTTCTTGTTGCGGTTAGGGTTATGTTTAGGGTTGTTAGGAAAGAGTGAAGACGCAGAGTCCTGTTGAGTGTGGGGTTGCGCAAAGGCTCCCCCAGGGAGTTCAGGTGTACCCAAAGGCTTCCGCTGAGAGCACTTTTTGATGGCAGAAAGTGGCACCGTACGTGTTTTTTCGGGTCTAACTCGGGTTCAGCTTCTTGTTGCGGTTAGGGTTATGTTTAGGGTTGTTAGGAAAGAGTGAAGACGCAGAGTCCTGTTGAGTGTGGGGTTGCGTAAAGGCTCCTCCAGGGAGTTCAGGTGTACCCAAAGGCTTCCGCTGAGAGCACTTTTTGATGGCAGAAAGTGGCACCGTACGTGTTTTTTCGGGTCTAACTCGGGTTGAGCTTCTTGTTGCGGTTAGGGTTATGTTTAGGGTTGTTAGGAAAGAGTGAAGACGCAGAGTCCTGTTGAGTGTGGGGTTGCGTAAAGGCTCCCCCAGGGAGTTCAGGTGTACCCAAAGGCTTCCGCTGAGAGCACTTTTTGATGGCAGAAAGTGGCACCGTACGTGTTTTTTCGGGTCTAACTCGGGTTCAGCTTCTTGTTGCGGTTAGGGTTATGTTTAGGGTTGTTAGGAAAGAGTGAAGACGCAGAGTCCTGTTGAGTGTGGGGTTGCGTAAAGGCTCCCCCAGGGAGTTCAGGTGTACCCAAAGGCTTCCGCTGAGAGCACTTTTTGATGGCAGAAAGTGGCACCGTACGTGTTTTTTCGGGTCTAACTCGGGTTGAGCTTCTTGTTCCGGTTAGGGTTATGTTTAGGGTTGTTAGGAAAGAGTGAAGACTCAGAGTCCTGTTGAGTGTGGGGTTGCGTAAAGGCTCCCCCAGGGAGTTCAGGTGTACCCAAAGGCTTCCGCTGAGAGCACTTTTTGATGGCAGAAAGTGGCACCGTACGTGTTTTTTCGGGTCTAACTCGGGTTCAGCTTCTTGTTGCGGTTAGGGTTATGTTTAGGGTTGTTAGGAAAGAGTGAAGACGCAGAGTCCTGTTGGGTGTGGGGTTGCGTAAAGGCTCCCCCAGGGAGTTCAGGTGTACCCAAAGGCTTCCGCTGAGAGCACTTTTTGATGGCAGAAAGTGGCACCGTACGTGTTTTTTCGGGTCTAACTCGGGTTCAGCTTCTTGTTGCGGTTAGGGTTATGTTTAGGGTTGTTAGGAAAGAGTGAAGACGCAGAGTCCTGTTGAGTGTGGGGTTGCGTAAAGGCTCCCCCAGGGAGTTCAGGTGTACCCAAAGGCTTCCGCTGAGAGAACTTTTAGACGCAGAACGTGGCACCGTACGTGTTTTTTCGGGTCTAACTCGGGTTGAGCTTCTTGTTGCGGTTAGGGTTATGTTTAGGGTTGTTAGGAAAGAGTGAAGACGCAGAGTCCTGTTGAGTGTGGGGTTGCGTAAAGGCTCCCCCAGGGAGTTCAGGTGTACCCAAAGGCTTCCGCTGAGAGCACTTTTTGACGGCAGAAAGTGGCACCGTACGTGTTTTTTCGGGTCTAACTCGGGTTCAGCTTCTTGTTGCGGTTAGGGTTATGTTTAGGGTTGTTAGGAAAGAGTGAAGACGCAGAGTCCTGTTGAGTGTGGGGTTGCGTAAAGGCTCCCCCAGGGAGTTCAGGTGTACCCAAAGGCTTCCGCTGAGAGCACTTTTGGATGGCAGAAAGTGGCACCGTACGTGTTTTTTCGGGTCTAACTCGGGTTGAGCTTCTTGTTGCGGTTAGGGTTATGTTTAGGGTTGTTAGGAAAGAGTGAAGACGCAGAGTCCTGTTGAGTGTGGGGTTGCGTAAAGGCTCCCCCAGGGAGTTCAGGTGTACCCAAAGGCTTCCGCTGAGAGCACTTTTTGACGGCAGAAAGTGGCACCGTACGTGTTTTTTCGGGTCTAACTCGGGTTCAGCTTCTTGTTGCGGTTAGGGTTATGTTTAGGGTTGTTAGGAAAGAGTGAAGACGCAGAGTCCTGTTGAGTGTGGGGTTGCGTAAAGGCTCCTCCAGGGAGTTCAGGTGTACCCAAAGGCTTCCGCTGAGAGCACTTTTTGATGGCAGAAAGTGGCACCGTACGTGTTTTTTCGGGTCTAACTCGGGTTCAGCTTCTTGTTGCGGTTAGGGTTATGTTTAGGGTTGTTAGGAAAGAGTGAAGACGCAGAGTCCTGTTGAGTGTGGGGTTGCGTAAAGGCTCCCCCAGGGAGTTCAGGTGTACCCAAAGTCTTCCGCTGAGAGCACTTTTGGATGGCAGAAAGTGGCACCGTACGTGTTTTTTCGGGTCTAACTCGGGTTCAGCTTCTTGTTGCGGTTAGGGTTATGTTTAGGGTTGTTAGGAAAGAGTGAAGAAGCAGAGTCCTGTTGAGTGTGGGGTTGCGTAAAGGCTCCCCCAGGGAGTTCAGGTGTACCCAAAGGCTTCCGCTGAGAGCACTTTTTGACGGCAGAAAGTGGCACCGTACGTGTTTTTTCGGGTCTAACTCGGGTTGAGCTTCTTGTTCCGGTTAGGGTTATGTTTAGGGTTGTTAGGAAAGAGTGAAGACTCAGAGTCCTGTTGAGTGTGGGGTTGCGTAAAGGCTCCCCCAGGGAGTTCAGGTGTACCCAAAGGCTTCCGCTGAGAGCACTTTTTGACGGCAGAAAGTGGCACCGTACGTGTTTTTTCGGGTCTAACTCGGGTTCAGCTTCTTGTTCCGGTTAGGGTTATGTTTAGGGTTGTTAGGAAAGAGTGAAGACGCAGAGTCCTGTTGAGTGTGGGGTTGCGTAAAGGCTCCCCCAGGGAGTTCAGGTGTACCCAAAGGCTTCCGCTGAGAGCACTTTTTGATGGCAGAAAGTGGCACCGTACGTGTTTTTTCGGGTCTAACTCGGGATCAGCTTCTTGTTGCGGTTAGGGTTATGTTTAGGGTTGTTAGGAAAGAGTGAAGACGCAGAGTCCTGTTGAGTGTGGGGTTGCGTAAAGGCTCCCCCAGGGAGTTCAGGTGTACCCAAATGCTTCCGCTGAGAGCACTTTTTGATGGCAGAAAGTGGCACCGTACGTGTTTTTTCGGGTCTAACTCGGGTTCAGCTTCTTGTTGCGGTTAGGGTTATGTTTAGGGTTGTTAGGAAAGAGTGAAGACGCAGAGTCCTGTTGAGTGTGGGGTTGCGTAAAGGCTCCCCCAGGGAGTTCAGGTGTACCCAAAGGCTTCTGCTGAGAGCACTTTTGGATGGCAGAAAGTGGCACCGTACGTGTTTTTTCGGGTCTAACTCGGGTTCAGCTTCTTGTTGCGGTTAGGGTTATGTTTAGGGTTGTTAGGAAAGAGTGAAGACGCAGAGTCCTGTTGAGTGTGGGGTTGCGTAAAGGCTCCCCCAGGGAGTTCAGGTGTACCCAAAGGCTTCCGCTGAGAGCACTTTTTGATGGCAGAAAGTGGCACCGTACGTGTTTTTTCGGGTCTAACTCGGGTTCAGCTTCTTGTTGCGGTTAGGGTTATGTTTAGGGTTGTTAGGAAAGAGTGAAGACGCAGAGTCCTGTTGAGTGTGGGGTTGCGCAAAGGCTCCCCCAGGGAGTTCAGGTGTACCCAAAGGCTTCCGCTGAGAGCACTTTTTGATGGCAGAAAGTGGCACCGTACGTGTTTTTTCGGGTCTAACTCGGGTTCAGCTTCTTGTTGCGGTTAGGGTTATGTTTAGGGTTGTTAGGAAAGAGTGAAGACGCAGAGTCCTGTTGAGTGTGGGGTTGCGTAAAGGCTCCTCCAGGGAGTTCAGGTGTACCCAAAGGCTTCCGCTGAGAGCACTTTTTGATGGCAGAAAGTGGCACCGTACGTGTTTTTTCGGGTCTAACTCGGGTTGAGCTTCTTGTTGCGGTTAGGGTTATGTTTAGGGTTGTTAGGAAAGAGTGAAGACGCAGAGTCCTGTTGAGTGTGGGGTTGCGTAAAGGCTCCCCCAGGGAGTTCAGGTGTACCCAAAGGCTTCCGCTGAGAGCACTTTTTGATGGCAGAAAGTGGCACCGTACGTGTTTTTTCGGGTCTAACTCGGGTTCAGCTTCTTGTTGCGGTTAGGGTTATGTTTAGGGTTGTTAGGAAAGAGTGAAGACGCAGAGTCCTGTTGAGTGTGGGGTTGCGTAAAGGCTCCCCCAGGGAGTTCAGGTGTACCCAAAGGCTTCCGCTGAGAGCACTTTTTGATGGCAGAAAGTGGCACCGTACGTGTTTTTTCGGGTCTAACTCGGGTTCAGCTTCTTGTTGCGGTTAGGGTTATGTTTAGGGTTGTTAGGAAAGAGTGAAGACGCAGAGTCCTGTTGAGTGTGGGGTTGCGTAAAGGCTCCCCCAGGGAGTTCAGGTGTACCCAAAGGCTTCCGCTGAGAGCACTTTTTGACGGCAGAAAGTGGCACCGTACGTGTTTTTTCGGGTCTAACTCGGGTTGAGCTTCTTGTTCCGGTTAGGGTTATGTTTAGGGTTGTTAGGAAAGAGTGAAGACTCAGAGTCCTGTTGAGTGTGGGGTTGCGTAAAGGCTCCCCCAGGGAGTTCAGGTGTACCCAAAGGCTTCCGCTGAGAGCACTTTTTGATGGCAGAAAGTGGCACCGTACGTGTTTTTTCGGGTCTAACTCGGGTTCAGCTTCTTGTTGCGGTTAGGGTTATGTTTAGGGTTGTTAGGAAAGAGTGAAGACGCAGAGTCCTGTTGGGTGTGGGGTTGCGTAAAGGCTCCCCCAGGGAGTTCAGGTGTACCCAAAGGCTTCCGCTGAGAGCACTTTTTGATGGCAGAAAGTGGCACCGTACGTGTTTTTTCGGGTCTAACTCGGGTTCAGCTTCTTGTTGCGGTTAGGGTTATGTTTAGGGTTGTTAGGAAAGAGTGAAGACGCAGAGTCCTGTTGAGTGTGGGGTTGCGTAAAGGCTCCCCCAGGGAGTTCAGGTGTACCCAAAGGCTTCCGCTGAGAGAACTTTTAGATGCAGAACGTGGCACCGTACGTGTTTTTTCGGGTCTAACTCGGGTTGAGCTTCTTGTTGCGGTTAGGGTTATGTTTAGGGTTGTTAGGAAAGAGTGAAGACGCAGAGTCCTGTTGAGTGTGGGGTTGCGTAAAGGCTCCCCCAGGGAGTTCAGGTGTACCCAAAGGCTTCCGCTGAGAGCACTTTTTGATGGCAGAAAGTGGCACCGTACGTGTTTTTTCGGGTCTAACTCGGGTTCAGCTTCTTGTTGCGGTTAGGGTTATGTTTAGGGTTGTTAGGAAAGAGTGAAGACGCAGAGTCCTGTTGAGTGTGGGGTTTCGTAAAGGCTCCCCCAGGGAGTTCAGGTGTACCCAAAGGCTTCCGCTGAGAGCACTTTTTGATGGCAGAAAGTGGCACCGTACGTGTTTTTTCGGGTCTAACTCGGGTTCAGCTTCTTGTTGCGGTTAGGGTTATGTTTAGGGTTGTTAGGAAAGAGTGAAGACGCAGAGTCCTGTTGAGTGTGGGGTTGCGTAAAGGCTCCCCCAGGGAGTTCAGGTGTACCCAAAGGCTTCCTCTGAGAGCACTTTTTGACGGCAGAAAGTGGCACCGTACGTGTTTTTTCGGGTCTAACTCGGGTTCAGCTTCTTGTTGCGGTTAGGGTTATGTTTAGGGTTGTTAGGAAAGAGTGAAGACGCAGAGTCCTGTTGAGTGTGGGGTTGCGTAAAGGCTCCCCCAGGGAGTTCAGGTGTACCCAAAGGCTTCCGCTGAGAGCACTTTTGGATGGCAGAAAGTGGCACCGTACGTGGTTTTTCGGGTCTAACTCGGGTTGAGCTTCTTGTTGCGGTTAGGGTTATGTTTAGGGTTGTTAGGAAAGAGTGAAGACGCAGAGTCCTGTTGAGTGTGGGGTTGCGTAAAGGCTCCCCCAGGGAGTTCAGGTGTACCCAAAGGCTTCCGCTGAGAGCACTTTTTGACGGCAGAAAGTGGCACCGTACGTGTTTTTTCGGGTCTAACTCGGGTTCAGCTTCTTGTTGCGGTTAGGGTTATGTTTAGGGTTGTTAGGAAAGAGTGAAGACGCAGAGTCCTGTTGAGTGTGGGGTTGCGTAAAGGCTCCTCCAGGGAGTTCAGGTGTACCCAAAGGCTTCCGCTGAGAGCACTTTTTGATGGCAGAAAGTGGCACCGTACGTGTTTTTTCGGGTCTAACTCGGGTTCAGCTTCTTGTTGCGGTTAGGGTTATGTTTAGGGTTGTTAGGAAAGAGTGAAGACGCAGAGTCCTGTTGAGTGTGGGGTTGCGTAAAGGCTCCCCCAGGGAGTTCAGGTGTACCCAAAGGCTTCCGCTGAGAGCACTTTTTGATGGCAGAAAGTGGCACCGTACGTGTTTTTTCGGGTCTAACTTGGGTTCAGCTTCTTGTTGCGGTTAGGGTTATGTTTAGGGTTGTTAGGAAAGAGTGAAGACGCAGAGTCCTGTTGAGTGTGGGGTTGCGTAAAGGCTCCCCCAGGGAGTTCAGGTGTACCCAAAGGCTTCCGCTGAGAGCACTTTTGGATGGCAGAAAGTGGCACCGTACGTGTTTTTTCGGGTCTAACTCGGGTTCAGCTTCTTGTTGCGGTTAGGGTTATGTTTAGGGTTGTTAGGAAAGAGTGAAGACGCAGAGTCCTGTTGAGTGTGGGGTTGCGTAAAGGCTCCCCCAGGGAGTTCAGGTGTACCCAAAGGCTTCCGCTGAGAGCACTTTTTGACGGCAGAAAGTGGCACCGTACGTGTTTTTTCGGGTCTAACTCGGGTTGAGCTTCTTGTTCCGGTTAGGGTTATGTTTAGGGTTGTTAGGAAAGAGTGAAGACTCAGAGTCCTGTTGAGTGTGGGGTTGCGTAAAGGCTCCCCCAGGGAGTTCAGGTGTACCCAAAGGCTTCCGCTGAGAGCACTTTTTGACGGCAGAAAGTGGCACCGTACGTGTTTTTTCGGGTCTAACTCGGGTTCAGCTTCTTGTTGCGGTTAGGGTTATGTTTAGGGTTGTTAGGAAAGAGTGAAGACGCAGAGTCCTGTTGAGTGTGGGGTTGCGTAAAGGCTCCCCCAGGGAGTTCAGGTGTACCCAAAGGCTTCCGCTGAGAGCACTTTTTGATGGCAGAAAGTGGCACCGTACGTGTTTTTTCGGGTCTAACTCGGGATCAGCTTCTTGTTGCGGTTAGGGTTATGTTTAGGGTTGTTAGGAAAGAGTGAAGACGCAGAGTCCTGTTGAGTGTGGGGTTGCGTAAAGGCTCCCCCAGGGAGTTCAGGTGTACCCAAAGGCTTCCGCTGAGAGCACTTTTTGATGGCAGAAAGTGGCACCGTACGTGTTTTTTCGGGTCTAACTCGGGTTCAGCTTCTTGTTGCGGTTAGGGTTATGTTTAGGGTTGTTAGGAAAGAGTGAAGACGCAGAGTCCTGTTGAGTGTGGGGTTGCGTAAAGGCTCCCCCAGGGAGTTCAGGTGTACCCAAAGGCTTCCGCTGAGAGCACTTTTGGATGGCAGAAAGTGGCACCGTACGTGTTTTTTCGGGTCTAACTCGGGTTCAGCTTCTTGTTGCGGTTAGGGTTATGTTTAGGGTTGTTAGGAAAGAGTGAAGACGCAGAGTCCTGTTGAGTGTGGGGTTGCGTAAAGGCTCCCCCAGGGAGTTCAGGTGTACCCAAAGGCTTCCGCTGAGAGCACTTTTTGACGGCAGAAAGTGGCACCGTACGTGTTTTTTCGGGTCTAACTCGGGTTGAGCTTCTTGTTCCGGTTAGGGTTATGTTTAGGGTTGTTAGGAAAGAGTGAAGACTCAGAGTCCTGTTGAGTGTGGGGTTGCGTAAAGGCTCCCCCAGGGAGTTCAGGTGTACCCAAAGGCTTCCGCTGAGAGCACTTTTTGACGGCAGAAAGTGGCACCGTACGTGTTTTTTCGGGTCTAACTCGGGTTGAGCTTCTTGTTGCGGTTAGGGTTATGTTTAGGGTTGTTAGGAAAGAGTGAAGACGCAGAGTCCTGTTGAGTGTGGGGTTGCGTAAAGGCTCCCCCAGGGAGTTCAGGTGTACCCAAAGGCTTCCGCTGAGAGCACTTTTTGATGGCAGAAAGTGGCACCGTACGTGTTTTTTCGGGTCTAACTCGGGATCAGCTTCTTGTTGCGGTTAGGGTTATGTTTAGGGTTGTTAGGAAAGAGTGAAGACGCAGAGTCCTGTTGAGTGTGGGGTTGCGTAAAGGCTCCCCCAGGGAGTTCAGGTGTACCCAAAGGCTTCCGCTGAGAGCACTTTTAGACGGCAGAAAGTGGCACCGTACGTGTTTTTTCGGGTCTAACTCGGGTTCAGCTTCTTGTTGCGGTTAGGGTTATGTTTAGGGTTGTTAGGAAAGAGTGAAGACGCAGAGTCCTGTTGAGTGTGGGGTTGCGTAAAGGCTCCCCCAGGGAGTTCAGGTGTACCCAAAGGCTTCCGCTGAGAGCACTTTTTGACGGCAGAAAGTGGCACCGTACGTGTTTTTTCGGGTCTAACTCGGGTTGAGCTTCTTGTTCCGGTTAGGGTTATGTTTAGGGTTGTTAGGAAAGAGTGAAGACTCAGAGTCCTGTTGAGTGTGGGGTTGCGTAAAGGCTCCCCCAGGGAGTTCAGGTGTACCCAAAGGCTTCCGCTGAGAGCACTTTTTGATGGCAGAAAGTGGCACCGTACGTGTTTTTTCGGGTCTAACTCGGGTTCAGCTTCTTGTTGCGGTTAGGGTTATGTTTAGGGATGTTAGGAAAGAGTGAAGACGCAGAGTCCTGTTGAGTGTGGGGTTGCGTAAAGGCTCCCCCAAGGAGTTCAGGTGTACCCAAAGGCTTCCGCTGAGAGCACTTTTTGATGGCAGAAAGTGGCACCGTACGTGTTTTTTCGGGTCTAACTCGGGTTCAGCTTCTTGTTCCGGTTAGGGTTATGTTTAGGGTTGTTAGGAAAGAGTGAAGACGCAGAGTCCTGTTGAGTGTGGGGTTGCGTAAAGGCTCCCCCAGGGAGTTCAGGTGTACCCAAAGGCTTCCGCTGAGAGCACTTTTGGATGGCAGAAAGTGGCACCGTACGTGTTTTTTCGGGTCTAACTCGGGTTCAGCTTCTTGTTGCGGTTAGGGTTATGTTTAGGGTTGTTAGGAAAGAGTGAAGACGCAGAGTCCTGTTGAGTGTGGGGTTGCGTAAAGGCTCCCCCAGGGAGTTCAGGTGTACCCAAAGGCTTCCGCTGAGAGCACTTTTTGACGGCAGAAAGTGGCACCGTACGTGTTTTTTCGGGTCTAACTCGGGTTCAGCTTCTTGTTGCGGTTAGGGTTATGTTTAGGGTTGTTAGGAAAGAGTGAAGACGCAGAGTCCTGTTGAGTGTGGGGTTGCGTAAAGGCTCCCCCAGGGAGTTCAGGTGTACCCAAAGGCTTCCGCTGAGAGCACTTTTTGATGGCAGAAAGTGGCACCATACGTGTTTTTTCGGGTCTAACTCGGGTTCAGCTTCTTGTTGCGGTTAGGGTTATGTTTAGGGTTGTTAGGAAAGAGTGAAGACGCAGAGTCCTGTTGAGTGTGGGGTTGCGTAAAGGCTCCCCCAGGGAGTTCAGGTGTACCCAAAGGCTTCCGCTGAGAGCACTTTTTGATGGCAGAAAGTGGCACCGTACGTGTTTTTTCGGGTCTAACTCGGGTTCAGCTTCTTGTTGCGGTTAGGGTTATGTTTAGGGTTGTTAGGAAAGAGTGAAGACGCAGAGTCCTGTTGAGTGTGGGGTTGCGTAAAGGCTCCCCCAGGGAGTTCAGGTGTACCCAAAGTCTTCCGCTGAGAGCACTTTTGGATGGCAGAAAGTGGCACCGTACGTGTTTTTTCGGGTCTAACTCGGGTTCAGCTTCTTGTTGCGGTTAGGGTTATGTTTAGGGTTGTTAGGAAAGAGTGAAGACGCAGAGTCCTGTTGAGTGTGGGGTTGCGTAAAGGCTCCCCCAGGGAGTTCAGGTGTACCCAAAGGCTTCCGCTGAGAGCACTTTTTGATGGCAGAAAGTGGCACCGTACGTGTTTTTTCGGGTCTAACTCGGGTTCAGCTTCTTGTTGCGGTTAGGGTTATGTTTAGGGTTGTTAGGAAAGAGTGAAGACGCAGAGTCCTGTTGAGTGTGGGGTTGCGTAAAGGCTCCCCCAGGGAGTTCAGGTGTACCCAAAGGCTTCCGCTGAGAGCACTTTTTGATGGCAGAAAGTGGCACCGTACGTGTTTTTTCGGGTCTAACTCGGGTTCAGCTTCTTGTTCCGGTTAGGGTTATGTTTAGGGTTGTTAGGAAAGAGTGAAGACGCAGAGTCCTGTTGAGTGTGGGGTTGCGTAAAGGCTCCCCCAGGGAGTTCAGGTGTACCCAAAGGCTTCCGCTGAGAGCACTTTTGGATGGCAGAAAGTGGCACCGTACGTGTTTTTTCGGGTCTAACTCGGGTTCAGCTTCTTGTTGCGGTTAGGGTTATGTTTAGGGTTGTTAGGAAAGAGTGAAGACGCAGAGTCCTGTTGAGTGTGGGGTTGCGTAAAGGCTCCCCCAGGGAGTTCAGGTGTACCCAAAGGCTTCCGCTGAGAGCACTTTTTGACGGCAGAAAGTGGCACCGTACGTGTTTTTTCGGGTCTAACTCGGGTTCAGCTTCTTGTTGCGGTTAGGGTTATGTTTAGGGTTGTTAGGAAAGAGTGAAGACGCAGAGTCCTGTTGAGTGTGGGGTTGCGTAAAGGCTCCCCCAGGGAGTTCAGGTGTACCCAAAGGCTTCCGCTGAGAGCACTTTTTGATGGCAGAAAGTGGCACCATACGTGTTTTTTCGGGTCTAACTCGGGTTCAGCTTCTTGTTGCGGTTAGGGTTATGTTTAGGGTTGTTAGGAAAGAGTGAAGACGCAGAGTCCTGTTGAGTGTGGGGTTGCGTAAAGGCTCCCCCAGGGAGTTCAGGTGTACCCAAAGGCTTCCGCTGAGAGCACTTTTTGATGGCAGAAAGTGGCACCGTACGTGTTTTTTCGGGTCTAACTCGGGTTCAGCTTCTTGTTGCGGTTAGGGTTATGTTTAGGGTTGTTAGGAAAGAGTGAAGACGCAGAGTCCTGTTGAGTGTGGGGTTGCGTAAAGGCTCCCCCAGGGAGTTCAGGTGTACCCAAAGTCTTCCGCTGAGAGCACTTTTGGATGGCAGAAAGTGGCACCGTACGTGTTTTTTCGGGTCTAACTCGGGTTCAGCTTCTTGTTGCGGTTAGGGTTATGTTTAGGGTTGTTAGGAAAGAGTGAAGACGCAGAGTCCTGTTGAGTGTGGGGTTGCGTAAAGGCTCCCCCAGGGAGTTCAGGTGTACCCAAAGGCTTCCGCTGAGAGCACTTTTTGATGGCAGAAAGTGGCACCGTACGTGTTTTTTCGGGTCTAACTCGGGTTCAGCTTCTTGTTGCGGTTAGGGTTATGTTTAGGGTTGTTAGGAAAGAGTGAAGACGCAGAGTCCTGTTGAGTGTGGGGTTGCGTAAAGGCTCCCCCAGGGAGTTCAGGTGTACCCAAAGGCTTCCGCTGAGAGCACTTTTTGATGGCAGAAAGTGGCACCGTACGTGTTTTTTCGGGTCTAACTCGGGTTCAGCTTCTTGTTGCAGTTAGGGTTATGTTTAGGGTTGTTAGGAAAGAGTGAAGACGCAGAGTCCTGTTGAGTGTGGGGTTGCGTAAAGGCTCCCCCAGGGAGTTCAGGTGTACCCAAAGTCTTCCGCTGAGAGCACTTTTGGATGGCAGAAAGTGGCACCGTACGTGTTTTTTCGGGTCTAACTCGGGTTCAGCTTCTTGTTCCGGTTAGGGTTATGTTTAGGGTTGTTAGGAAAGAGTGAAGACGCAGAGTCCTGTTGAGTGTGGGGTTGCGTAAAGGCTCCCCCAGGGAGTTCAGGTGTACCCAAAGGCTTCCGCTGAGAGCACTTTTAGACGGCAGAAAGTGGCACCGTACGTGTTTTTTCGGGTCTAACTCGGGTTCAGCTTCTTGTTGCGGTTAGGGTTATGTTTAGGGTTGTTAGGAAAGAGTGAAGACGCAGAGTCCTGTTGAGTGTGGGGTTGCGTAAAGGCTCCCCCAGGGAGTTCAGGTGTACCCAAAGGCTTCCGCTGAGAGCACTTTTTGATGGCAGAAAGTGGCACCGTACGTGTTTTTTCGGGTCTAACTCGGGTTCAGCTTCTTGTTGCGGTTAGGGTTATGTTTAGGGTTGTTAGGAAAGAGTGAAGACGCAGAGTCCTGTTGAGTGTGGGGTTGCGTAAAGGCTCCCCCAGGGAGTTCAGGTGTACCCAAAGGCTTCCGCTGAGAGCACTTTTAGACGGCAGAAAGTGGCACCGTACGTGTTTTTTCGGGCCTAACTCGGGTTGAGCTTCTTGTTGCGGTTAGGGTTATGTTTAGGGTTGTTAGGAAAGAGTGAAGACGCAGAGTCCTGTTGAGTGTGGGGTTGCGTAAAGGCTCCCCCAGGGAGTTCAGGTGTACCCAAAGGCTTCCGCTGAGAGCACTTTTTGATGGCAGAAAGTGGCACCGTACGTGTTTTTTCGGGTCTAACTCGGGTTCAGCTTCTTGTTCCGGTTAGGGTTATGTTTAGGGTTGTTAGGAAAGAGTGAAGACGCAGAGTCCTGTTGAGTGTGGGGTTGCGTAAAGGCTCCCCCAGGGAGTTCAGGTGTACCCAAAGGCTTCCGCTGAGAGCACTTTTGGATGGCAGAAAGTGGCACCGTACGTGTTTTTTCGGGTCTAACTCGGGTTCAGCTTCTTGTTCCGGTTAGGCTTATGTTTAGGGTTGTTAGGAAAGAGTGAAGACGCAGAGTCCTGTTGAGTGTGGGGTTGCGTAAAGGCTCCCCCAGGGAGTTCAGGTGTACCCAAAGGCTTCCGCTGAGAGCACTTTTTGACGGCAGAAAGTGGCACCGTACGTGTTTTTTCAGGTCTAACTCGGGTTGAGCTTCTTGTTCCGGTTAGGGTTATGTTTAGGGTTGTTAGGAAAGAGTGAAGACTCAGAGTCCTGTTGAGTGTGGGGTTGCGTAAAGGCTCCCCCAGGGAGTTCAGGTGTACCCAAAGGCTTCCGCTGAGAGCATTTTTGATGGCAGAAAGTGGCACCGTACGTGTTTTTTCGGGTCTAACTCGGGTTCAGCTTCTTGTTGCGGTTAGGGTTATGTTTAGGGTTGTTAGGAAAGAGTGAAGACGCAGAGTCCTGTTGAGCGTGGGGTTGCGTAAAGGCTCCCCCAGGGAGTTCAGGTGTACCCAAAGGCTTCCGCTGAGAGCACTTTTTGATGGCAGAAAGTGGCACCGTACGTGTTTTTTCGGGTCTAACTCGGGTTCAGCTTCTTGTTGCGGTTAGGGTTATGTTTAGGGTTGTTAGGAAAGAGTGAAGACGCAGAGTCCTGTTGAGTGTGGGGTTGCGTAAAGGCTCCCCCAGGGAGTTCAGGTGTACCCAAAGGCTTCCGCTGAGAGCACTTTTGGATGGCAGAAAGTGGCACCGTACGTGTTTTTTCGGGTCTAACTCGGGTTCAGCTTCTTGTTGCGGTTAGGGTTATGTTTAGGGTTGTTAGGAAAGAGTGAAGACGCAGAGTCCTGTTGAGTGTGGGGTTGCGTAAAGGCTCCCCCAGGGAGTTCAGGTGTACCCAAAGGCTTCCGCTGAGAGCACTTTTGGATGGCAGAAAGTGGCACCGTACGTGTTTTTTCGGGTCTAACTCGGGTTCAGCTTCTTGTTGCGGTTAGGGTTATGTTTAGGGTTGTTAGGAAAGAGTGAAGACGCAGAGTCCTGTTGAGTGTGGGGTTGCGTAAAGGCTCCCCCAGGGAGTTCAGGTGTACCCAAAGGCTTCCGCTGAGAGCACTTTTTGATGGCAGAAAGTGGCACCGTACGTGTTTTTTCGGGTCTAACTCGGGTTCAGCTTCTTGTTGCGGTTAGGGTTATGTTTAGGGTTGTTAGGAAAGAGTGAAGACGCAGAGTCCTGTTGAGTGTGGGGTTGCGTAAAGGCTCCCCCAGGGAGTTCAGGTGTACCCAAAGGCTTCTGCTGAGAGCACTTTTTGATGGCAGAAAGTGGCACCGTACGTGTTTTTTCGGGTCTAACTAGGGTTCAGCTTCTTGTTGCGGTTAGGGTTATGTTTAGGGTTGTTAGGAAAGAGTGAAGACGCAGAGTCCTGTTGAGTGTGGGGTTGCGTAAAGGCTCCCCCAGGGAGTTCAGGTGTACCCAAAGGCTTCCGCTGAGAGCACTTTTTGATGGCAGAAAGTGGCACCGTACGTGTTTTTTCGGGTCTAACTCGGGTTCAGCTTCTTGTTGCGGTTAGGGTTATGTTTAGGGTTGTTAGGAAAGAGTGAAGACGCAGAGTCCTGTTGAGTGTGGGGTTGCGCAAAGGCTCCCCCAGGGAGTTCAGGTGTACCCAAAGGCTTCCGCTGAGAGCACTTTTTGATGGCAGAAAGTGGCACCGTACGTGTTTTTTCGGGTCTAACTCGGGTTCAGCTTCTTGTTGCGGTTAGGGTTATGTTTAGGGTTGTTAGGAAAGAGTGAAGACGCAGAGTCCTGTTGAGTGTGGGGTTGCGTAAAGGCTCCTCCAGGGAGTTCAGGTGTACCCAAAGGCTTCCGCTGAGAGCACTTTTTGATGGCAGAAAGTGGCACCGTACGTGTTTTTTCGGGTCTAACTCGGGTTGAGCTTCTTGTTGCGGTTAGGGTTATGTTTAGGGTTGTTAGGAAAGAGTGAAGACGCAGAGTCCTGTTGAGTGTGGGGTTGCGTAAAGGCTCCCCCAGGGAGTTCAGGTGTACCCAAAGGCTTCCGCTGAGAGCACTTTTTGATGGCAGAAAGTGGCACCGTACGTGTTTTTTCGGGTCTAACTCGGGTTCAGCTTCTTGTTGCGGTTAGGGTTATGTTTAGGGTTGTTAGGAAAGAGTGAAGACGCAGAGTCCTGTTGAGTGTGGGGTTGCGTAAAGGCTCCCCCAGGGAGTTCAGGTGTACCCAAAGGCTTCCGCTGAGAGCACTTTTTGATGGCAGAAAGTGGCACCGTACGTGTTTTTTCGGGTCTAACTCGGGTTCAGCTTCTTGTTGCGGTTAGGGTTATGTTTAGGGTTGTTAGGAAAGAGTGAAGACGCAGAGTCCTGTTGAGTGTGGGGTTGCGTAAAGGCTCCCCCAGGGAGTTCAGGTGTACCCAAAGGCTTCCGCTGAGAGCACTTTTTGACGGCAGAGAGTGGCACCGTACGTGTTTTTTCGGGTCTAACTCGGGTTGAGCTTCTTGTTCCGGTTAGGGTTATGTTTAGGGTTGTTAGGAAAGAGTGAAGACTCAGAGTCCTGTTGAGTGTGGGGTTGCGTAAAGGCTCCCCCAGGGAGTTCAGGTGTACCCAAAGGCTTCCGCTGAGAGCACTTTTTGATGGCAGAAAGTGGCACCGTACGTGTTTTTTCGGGTCTAACTCGGGTTCAGCTTCTTGTTGCGGTTAGGGTTATGTTTAGGGTTGTTAGGAAAGAGTGAAGACGCAGAGTCCTGTTGGGTGTGGGGTTGCGTAAAGGCTCCCCCAGGGAGTTCAGGTGTACCCAAAGGCTTCCGCTGAGAGCACTTTTTGATGGCAGAAAGTGGCACCGTACGTGTTTTTTCGGGTCTAACTCGGGTTCAGCTTCTTGTTGCGGTTAGGGTTATGTTTAGGGTTGTTAGGAAAGAGTGAAGACGCAGAGTCCTGTTGAGTGTGGGGTTGCGTAAAGGCTCCCCCAGGGAGTTCAGGTGTACCCAAAGGCTTCCGCTGAGAGAACTTTTAGACGCAGAACGTGGCACCGTACGTGTTTTTTCGGGTCTAACTCGGGTTGAGCTTCTTGTTGCGGTTAGGGTTATGTTTAGGGTTGTTAGGAAAGAGTGAAGACGCAGAGTCCTGTTGAGTGTGGGGTTGCGTAAAGGCTCCCCCAGGGAGTTCAGGTGTACCCAAAGGCTTCCGCTGAGAGCACTTTTTGACGGCAGAAAGTGGCACCGTACGTGTTTTTTCGGGTCTAACTCGGGTTCAGCTTCTTGTTGCGGTTAGGGTTATGTTTAGGGTTGTTAGGAAAGAGTGAAGACGCAGAGTCCTGTTGAGTGTGGGGTTGCGTAAAGGCTCCCCCAGGGAGTTCAGGTGTACCCAAAGGCTTCCGCTGAGAGCACTTTTGGATGGCAGAAAGTGGCACCGTACGTGTTTTTTCGGGTCTAACTCGGGTTCAGCTTCTTGTTGCGGTTAGGGTTATGTTTAGGGTTGTTAGGAAAGAGTGAAGACGCAGAGTCCTGTTGAGTGTGGGGTTGCGTAAAGGCTCCCCCAGGGAGTTCAGGTGTACCCAAAGGCTTCCGCTGAGAGCACTTTTTGACGGCAGAAAGTGGCACCGTACGTGTTTTTTCGGGTCTAACTCGGGTTCAGCTTCTTGTTGCGGTTAGGGTTATGTTTAGGGTTGTTAGGAAAGAGTGAAGACGCAGAGTCCTGTTGAGTGTGGGGTTGCGTAAAGGCTCCTCCAGGGAGTTCAGGTGTACCCAAAGGCTTCCGCTGAGAGCACTTTTTGATGGCAGAAAGTGGCACCGTACGTGTTTTTTCGGGTCTAACTCGGGTTGAGCTTCTTGTTGCGGTTAGGGTTATGTTTAGGGTTGTTAGGAAAGAGTGAAGACGCAGAGTCCTGTTGAGTGTGGGGTTGCGTAAAGGCTCCCCCAGGGAGTTCAGGTGTACCCAAAGTCTTCCGCTGAGAGCACTTTTGGATGGCAGAAAGTGGCACCGTACGTGTTTTTTCGGGTCTAACTCGGGTTCAGCTTCTTGTTGCGGTTAGGGTTATGTTTAGGGTTGTTAGGAAAGAGTGAAGAAGCAGAGTCCTGTTGAGTGTGGGGTTGCGTAAAGGCTCCCCCAGGGAGTTCAGGTGTACCCAAAGGCTTCCGCTGAGAGCACTTTTTGACGGCAGAAAGTGGCACCGTACGTGTTTTTTCGGGTCTAACTCGGGTTGAGCTTCTTGTTCCGGTTAGGGTTATGTTTAGGGTTGTTAGGAAAGAGTGAAGACTCAGAGTCCTGTTGAGTGTGGGGTTGCGTAAAGGCTCCCCCAGGGAGTTCAGGTGTACCCAAAGGCTTCCGCTGAGAGCACTTTTTGACGGCAGAAAGTGGCACCGTACGTGTTTTTTCGGGTCTAACTCGGGTTCAGCTTCTTGTTCCGGTTAGGGTTATGTTTAGGGTTGTTAGGAAAGAGTGAAGACGCAGAGTCCTGTTGAGTGTGGGGTTGCGTAAAGGCTCCCCCAGGGAGTTCAGGTGTACCCAAAGGCTTCCGCTGAGAGCACTTTTTGATGGCAGAAAGTGGCACCGTACGTGTTTTTTCGGGTCTAACTCGGGATCAGCTTCTTGTTGCGGTTAGGGTTATGTTTAGGGTTGTTAGGAAAGAGTGAAGACGCAGAGTCCTGTTGAGTGTGGGGTTGCGTAAAGGCTCCCCCAGGGAGTTCAGGTGTACCCAAAGGCTTCCGCTGAGAGCACTTTTTGATGGCAGAAAGTGGCACCGTACGTGTTTTTTCGGGTCTAACTCGGGTTCAGCTTCTTGTTGCGGTTAGGGTTATGTTTAGGGTTGTTAGGAAAGAGTGAAGACGCAGAGTCCTGTTGAGTGTGGGGTTGCGTAAAGGCTCCCCCAGGGAGTTCAGGTGTACCCAAAGGCTTCCGCTGAGAGCACTTTTTGATGGCAGAAAGTGGCACCGTACGTGTTTTTTCGGGTCTAACTCGGGTTCAGCTTCTTGTTGCGGTTAGGGTTATGTTTAGGGTTGTTAGGAAAGAGTGAAGACGCAGAGTCCTGTTGAGTGTGGGGTTGCGTAAAGGCTCCCCCAGGGAGTTCAGGTGTACCCAAAGGCTTCCGCTGAGAGCACTTTTTGATGGCAGAAAGTGGCACCGTACGTGTTTTTTCGGGTCTAACTCGGGTTCAGCTTCTTGTTGCGGTTAGGGTTATGTTTAGGGTTGTTAGGAAAGAGTGAAGACGCAGAGTCCTGTTGAGTGTGGGGTTGCGTAAAGGCTCCCCCAGGGAGTTCAGGTGTACCCAAAGGCTTCCGCTGAGAGCACTTTTTGACGGCAGAAAGTGGCACCGTACGTGTTTTTTCGGGTCTAACTCGGGTTGAGCTTCTTGTTCCGGTTAGGGTTATGTTTAGGGTTGTTAGGAAAGAGTGAAGACTCAGAGTCCTGTTGAGTGTGGGGTTGCGTAAAGGCTCCCCCAGGGAGTTCAGGTGTACCCAAAGGCTTCCGCTGAGAGCACTTTTTGATGGCAGAAAGTGGCACCGTACGTGTTTTTTCGGGTATAAACTCGGGTTCAGCTTCTTGTTGCGGTTAGGGTTATGTTTAGGGTTGTTAGGAAAGAGTGAAGACGCAGAGTCCTGTTGAGTGTGGGGTTGCGTAAAGGCTCCCCCAAGGAGTTCAGGTGTACCCAAAGGCTTCCGCTGAGAGCACTTTTGGATGGCAGAAAGTGGCACCGTACGTGTTTTTTCGGGTCTAACTCGGGTTCAGCTTCTTGTTCCGGTTAGGGTTATGTTTAGGGTTGTTAGGAAAGAGTGAAGACGCAGAGTCCTGTTGAGTGTGGGGTTGCGTAAAGGCTCCCCCAGGGAGTTCAGGTGTACCCAAAGGCTTCCGCTGAGAGCACTTTTGGATGGCAGAAAGTGGCACCGTACGTGTTTTTTCGGGTCTAACTCGGGTTCAGCTTCTTGTTGCGGTTAGGGTTATGTTTAGGGTTGTTAGGAAAGAGTGAAGACGCAGAGTCCTGTTGAGTGTGGGGTTGCGTAAAGGCTCCCCCAGGGAGTTCAGGTGTACCCAAAGGCTTCCGCTGAGAGCACTTTTTGACGGCAGAAAGTGGCACCGTACGTGTTTTTTCGGGTCTAACTCGGGTTCAGCTTCTTGTTGCGGTTAGGGTTATGTTTAGGGTTGTTAGGAAAGAGTGAAGACGCAGAGTCCTGTTGAGTGTGGGGTTGCGTAAAGGCTCCTCCAGGGAGTTCAGGTGTACCCAAAGGCTTCCGCTGAGAGCACTTTTTGATGGCAGAAAGTGGCACCGTACGTGTTTTTTCGGGTCTAACTCGGGTTCAGCTTCTTGTTGCGGTTAGGGTTATGTTTAGGGTTGTTAGGAAAGAGTGAAGACGCAGAGTCCTGTTGAGTGTGGGGTTGCGTAAAGGCTCCCCCAGGGAGTTCAGGTGTACCCAAAGGCTTCCGCTGAGAGCACTTTTTGATGGCAGAAAGTGGCACCGTACGTGTTTTTTCGGGTCTAACTCGGGTTCAGCTTCTTGTTGCGGTTAGGGTTATGTTTAGGGTTGTTAGGAAAGAGTGAAGACGCAGAGTCCTGTTGAGTGTGGGGTTGCGTAAAGGCTCCCCCAGGGAGTTCAGGTGTACCCAAAGTCTTCCGCTGAGAGCACTTTTGGATGGCAGAAAGTGGCACCGTACGTGTTTTTTCGGGTCTAACTCGGGTTCAGCTTCTTGTTGCGGTTAGGGTTATGTTTAGGGTTGTTAGGAAAGAGTGAAGACGCAGAGTCCTGTTGAGTGTGGGGTTGCGTAAAGGCTCCCCCAGGGAGTTCAGGTGTACCCAAAGGCTTCCGCTGAGAGCACTTTTTGACGGCAGAAAGTGGCACCGTACGTGTTTTTTCAGGTCTAACTCGGGTTGAGCTTCTTGTTCCGGTTAGGGTTATGTTTAGGGTTGTTAGGAAAGAGTGAAGACTCAGAGTCCTGTTGAGTGTGGGGTTGCGTAAAGGCTCCCCCAGGGAGTTCAGGTGTACCCAAAGGCTTCCGCTGAGAGCACTTTTTGATGGCAGAAAGTGGCACCGTACGTGTTTTTTCGGGTCTAACTCGGGTTCAGCTTCTTGTTGCGGTTAGGGTTATGTTTAGGGTTGTTAGGAAAGAGTGAAGACGCAGAGTCCTGTTGAGTGTGGGGTTGCGTAAAGGCTCCCCCAGGGAGTTCAGGTGTACCCAAAGGCTTCCGCTGAGAGCACTTTTTGATGGCAGAAAGTGGCACCGTACGTGTTTTTTCGGGTCTAACTCGGGTTGAGCTTCTTGTTGCGGTTAGGGTTATGTTTAGGGTTGTTAGGAAAGAGTGAAGACGCAGAGTCCTGTTGAGTGTGGGGTTGCGTAAAGGCTCCCCCAGGGAGTTCAGGTGTACCCAAAGGCTTCCGCTGAGAGCACTTTTAGACGGCAGAAAGTGGCACCGTACGTGTTTTTTCGGGTCTAACTCGGGTTCAGCTTCTTGTTGCGGTTAGGGTTATGTTTAGGGTTGTTAGGAAAGAGTGAAGACGCAGAGTCCTGTTGAGTGTGGGGTTGCGTAAAGGCTCCCCCAGGGAGTTCAGGTGTACCCAAAGGCTTCCGCTGAGAGCACTTTTTGATGGCAGAAAGTGGCACCGTACGTGTTTTTTCGGGTCTAACTCGGGTTCAGCTTCTTGTTGCGGTTAGGGTTATGTTTAGGGTTGTTAGGAAAGAGTGAAGACGCAGAGTCCTGTTGAGTGTGGGGTTGCGTAAAGGCTCCCCCAGGGAGTTCAGGTGTAGCCAAAGGCTTCCGCTGAGAGCACTTTTTGATGGCAGAAAGTGGCACCGTACGTGTTTTTTCGGGTCTAACTCGGGTTCAGCTTCTTGTTGCGGTTAGGGTTATGTTTAGGGTTGTTAGGAAAGAGTGAAGACGCAGAGTCCTGTTGAGTGTGGGGTTGCGTAAAGGCTCCCCCAGGGAGTTCAGGTGTACCCAAAGGCTTCCGCTGAGAGCACTTTTTGACGGCAGAAAGTGGCACCGTACGTGTTTTTTCGGGTCTAACTCGGGTTCAGCTTCTTGTTGCGGTTAGGGTTATGTTTAGGGTTGTTAGGAAAGAGTGAAGACGCAGAGTCCTGTTGAGTGTGGGGTTGCGTAAAGGCTCCCCCAGGGAGTTCAGGTGTACCCAAAGGCTTCCGCTGAGAGCACTTTTGGATGGCAGAAAGTGGCACCGTACGTGTTTTTTCGGGTCTAACTCGGGTTCAGCTTCTTGTTGCGGTTAGGGTTATGTTTAGGGTTGTTAGGAAAGAGTGAAGACGCAGAGTCCTGTTGAGTGTGGGGTTGCGTAAAGGCTCCCCCAGGGAGTTCAGGTGTACCCAAAGGCTTCCGCTGAGAGCACTTTTTGACGGCAGAAAGTGGCACCGTACGTGTTTTTTCGGGTCTAACTCGGGTTCAGCTTCTTGTTGCGGTTAGGGTTATGTTTAGGGTTGTTAGGAAAGAGTGAAGACGCAGAGTCCTGTTGAGTGTGGGGTTGCGTAAAGGCTCCCCCAGGGAGTTCAGGTGTACCCAAAGGCTTCCGCTGAGAGCACTTTTGGATGGCAGAAAGTGGCACCGTACGTGTTTTTTCGGGTCTAACTCGGGTTCAGCTTCTTGTTGCGGTTAGGGTTATGTTTAGGGTTGTTAGGAAAGAGTGAAGACGCAGAGTCCTGTTGAGTGTGGGGTTGCGTAAAGGCTCCCCCAGGGAGTTCAGGTGTACCCAAAGGCTTCCGCTGAGAGCACTTTTTGATGGCAGAAAGTGGCACCGTACGTGTTTTTTCGGGTCTAACTCGGGTTCAGCTTCTTGTTGCGGTTAGGGTTATGTTTAGGGTTGTTAGGAAAGAGTGAAGACGCAGAGTCCTGTTGAGTGTGGGGTTGCGTAAAGGCTCCCCCAGGGAGTTCAGGTGTACCCAAAGGCTTCCGCTGAGAGCACTTTTTGACGGCAGAAAGTGGCACCGTACGTGTTTTTTCGGGTCTAACTCGGGTTGAGCTTCTTGTTCCGGTTAGGGTTATGTTTAGGGTTGTTAGGAAAGAGTGAAGACTCAGAGTCCTGTTGAGTGTGGGGTTGCGTAAAGGCTCCCCCAGGGAGTTCAGGTGTACCCAAAGGCTTCCGCTGAGAGCACTTTTGGATGGCAGAAAGTGGCACCGTACGTGTTTTTTCGGGTCTAACTCGGGTTCAGCTTCTTGTTCCGGTTAGGGTTATGTTTAGGGTTGTTAGGAAAGAGTGAAGACGCAGAGTCCTGTTGAGTGTGGGGTTGCGTAAAGGCTCCCCCAGGGAGTTCAGGTGTACCCAAAGGCTTCCGCTGAGAGCACTTTTGGATGGCAGAAAGTGGCACCGTACGTGTTTTTTCGGGTCTAACTCGGGTTCAGCTTCTTGTTGCGGTTAGGGTTATGTTTAGGGTTGTTAGGAAAGAGTGAAGACGCAGAGTCCTGTTGAGTGTGGGGTTGCGTAAAGGCTCCCCCAGGGAGTTCAGGTGTACCCAAAGGCTTCCGCTGAGAGCACTTTTTGATGGCAGAAAGTGGCACCGTACGTGCTTTTTCGGGTCTAACTCGGGTTCAGCTTCTTGTTGCGGTTAGGGTTATGTTTAGGGTTGTTAGGAAAGAGTGAAGATGCAGAGTCCTGTTGAGTGTGGGGTTGCGTAAAGGCTCCCCCAGGGAGTTCAGGTGTACCCAAAGGCTTCTGCTGAGAGCACTTTTTGACGGCAGAAAGTGGCACCGTACGTGTTTTTTCGGGTCTAACTCGGGTTCAGCTTCTTGTTGCGGTTAGGGTTATGTTTAGGGTTGTTAGGAAAGAGTGAAGACGCAGAGTCCTGTTGAGTGTGGGGTTGCGTAAAGGCTCCCCCAGGGAGTTCAGGTGTACCTAAAGGCTTCCGCTGAGAGCACTTTTGGATGGCAGAAAGTGGCACCGTACGTGTTTTTTCGGGTCTAACTCGGGTTCAGCTTCTTGTTGCGGTTAGGGTTATGTTTAGGGTTGTTAGGAAAGAGTGAAGACGCAGAGTCCTGTTGAGTGTGGGATTGCGTAAAGGCTCCCCCAGGGAGTTCAGGTGTACCCAAAGGCTTCCGCTGAGAGCACTTTTGGATGGCAGAAAGTGGCACCGTACGTGTTTTTTCGGGTCTAACTCGGGTTCAGCTTCTTGTTGCGGTTAGGGTTATGTTTAGGGTTGTTAGGAAAGAGTGAAGACGCAGAGTCCTGTTGAGTGTGGGGTTGCGTAAAGGCTCCCCCAGGGAGTTCAGGTGTACCCAAAGGCTTCCGCTGAGAGCACTTTTGGATGGCAGAAAGTGGCACCGTACGTGTTTTTTCGGGTCTAACTCGGGTTCAGCTTCTTGTTGCGGTTAGGGTTATGTTTAGGGTTGTTAGGAAAGAGTGAAGACGCAGAGTCCTGTTGAGTGTGGGGTTGCGTAAAGGCTCCCCCAGGGAGTTCAGGTGTACCCAAAGGCTTCCGCTGAGAGCACTTTTTGACGGCAGAAAGTGGCACCGTACGTGTTTTTTCGGGTCTAACTCGGGTTGAGCTTCTTGTTCCGGTTAGGGTTATGTTTAGGGTTGTTAGGAAAGAGTGAAGACTCAGAGTCCTGTTGAGTGTGGGGTTGCGTAAAGGCTCCCCCAGGGAGTTCAGGTGTACCCAAAGGCTTCCGCTGAGAGCACTTTTGGATGGCAGAAAGTGGCACCGTACGTGTTTTTTCGGGTCTAACTCGGGTTCAGCTTCTTGTTGCGGTTAGGGTTATGTTTAGGGTTGTTAGGAAAGAGTGAAGACGCAGAGTCCTGTTGAGTGTGGGGTTGCGTAAAGGCTCCCCCAGGGAGTTCAGGTGTACCCAAAGGCTTCCGCTGAGAGCACTTTTGGATGGCAGAAAGTGGCACCGTACGTGTTTTTTCGGGTCTAACTCGGGTTCAGCTTCTTGTTGCGGTTAGGGTTATGTTTAGGGTTGTTAGGAAAGAGTGAAGACGCAGAGTCCTGTTGAGTGTGGGGTTGCGTAAAGGCTCCCCCAGGGAGTTCAGGTGTACCCAAAGGCTTCCGCTGAGAGCACTTTTTGACGGCAGAAAGTGGCACCGTACGTGTTTTTTCGGGTCTAACTCGGGTTGAGCTTCTTGTTCCGGTTAGGGTTATGTTTAGGGTTGTTAGGAAAGAGTGAAGACTCAGAGTCCTGTTGAGTGTGGGGTTGCGTAAAGGCTCCCCCAGGGAGTTCAGGTGTACCCAAAGGCTTCCGCTGAGAGCACTTTTTGATGGCAGAAAGTGGCACCGTACGTGTTTTTTCGGGTCTAACTCGGGTTCAGCTTCTTGTTGCGGTTAGGGTTATGTTTAGGGTTGTTAGGAAAGAGTGAAGACGCAGAGTCCTGTTGAGTGTGGGGTTGCGTAAAGGCTCCCCCAGGGAGTTCAGGTGTACCCAAAGGCTTCCGCTGAGAGCACTTTTTGATGGCAGAAAGTGGCACCGTACGTGTTTTTTCGGGTCTAACTCGGGTTCAGCTTCTTGTTCCGGTTAGGGTTATGTTTAGGGTTGTTAGGAAAGAGTGAAGACGCAGAGTCCTGTTGAGTGTGGGGTTGCGTAAAGGCTCCCCCAGGGAGTTCAGGTGTACCCAAAGGCTTCCGCTGAGAGCACTTTTTGATGGCAGAAAGTGGCACCGTACGTGTTTTTTCGGGTCTAACTCGGGTTCAGCTTCTTGTTGCGGTTAGGGTTATGTTTAGGGTTGTTAGGAAAGAGTGAAGACGCAGAGTCCTGTTGAGTGTGGGGTTGCGTAAAGGCTCCCCCAGGGAGTTCAGGTGTACCCAAAGTCTTCCGCTGAGAGCACTTTTGGATGGCAGAAAGTGGCACCGTACGTGTTTTTTCGGGTCTAACTCGGGTTCAGCTTCTTGTTGCGGTTAGGGTTATGTTTAGGGTTGTTAGGAAAGAGTGAAGACGCAGAGTCCTGTTGAGTGTGGGGTTGCGTAAAGGCTCCCCCAGGGAGTTCAGGTGTACCCAAAGGCTTCCACTGAGAGCACTTTTTGACGGCAGAAAGTGGCACCGTACGTGTTTTTTCGGGTCTAACTCGGGTTGAGCTTCTTGTTGCGGTTAGGGTTATGTTTAGGGTTGTTAGGAAAGAGGGAAGACGCAGAGTCCTGTTGAGTGTGGGGTTGCGTAAAGGCTCCCCCAGGGAGTTCAGGTGTACCCAAAGGCTTCCGCTGAGAGCACTTTTTGATGGCAGAAAGTGGCACCGTACGTGTTTCTTCGGGTCTAACTCGGGTTGAGCTTCTTGTTGCGGTTAGGGTTATGTTTAGGGTTGTTAGGAAAGAGTGAAGACGCAGAGTCCTGTTGAGTGTGGGGTTGCGTAAAGGCTCCCCCAGGGAGTTCAGGTGTACCCAAAGGCTTCCGCTGAGAGCACTTTTTGATGGCAGAAAGTGGCACCGTACGTGTTTTTTCGGGTCTAACTCGGGTTCAGCTTCTTGTTGCGGTTAGGGTTATGTTTAGGGTTGTTAGGAAAGAGTGAAGACGCAGAGTCCTGTTGAGTGTGGGGTTGCGTAAAGGCTCCCCCAGGGAGTTCAGGTGTACCCAAAGGCTTCCGCTGAGAGCACTTTTGGATGGCAGAAAGTGGCACCGTACGTGTTTTTTCGGGTCTAACTCGGGTTCAGCTTCTTGTTGCGGTTAGGGTTATGTTTAGGGTTGTTAGGAAAGAGTGAAGACGCAGAGTCCTGTTGAGTGTGGGGTTGCGTAAAGGCTCCCCCAGGGAGTTCAGGTGTACCCAAAGGCTTCCGCTGAGAGCACTTTTTGACGGCAGAAAGTGGCACCGTACGTGTTTTTTCGGGTCTAACTCGGGTTGAGCTTCTTGTTGCGGTTAGGGTTATGTTTAGGGTTGTTAGGAAAGAGTGAAGACGCAGAGTCCTGTTGAGTGTGGGGTTGCGTAAAGGCTCCCCCAGGGAGTTCAGGTGTACCCAAAGGCTTCCGCTGAGAGCACTTTTTGATGGCAGAAAGTGGCACCGTACGTGTTTTTTCGGGTCTAACTCGGGTTCAGCTTCTTGTTGCGGTTAGGGTTATGTTTAGGGTTGTTAGGAAAGAGTGAAGACGCAGAGTCCTGTTGAGTGTGGGGTTGCGTAAAGGCTCCCCCAGGGAGTTCAGGTGTACCCAAAGGCTTCCGCTGAGAGCACTTTTTGATGGCAGAAAGTGGCACCGTACGTGTTTTTTCGGGTCTAACTCGGGTTGAGCTTCTTGTTCCGGTTAGGGTTATGTTTAGGGTTGTTAGGAAAGAGTGAAGACGCAGAGTCCTGTTGAGTGTGGGGTTGCGTAAAGGCTCCCCCAGGGAGTTCAGGTGTACCCAAAGCCTTCCGCTGAGAGCACTTTTAGATGGCAGAAAGTGGCACCGTACGTGTTTTTTCGGGTCTAACTCGGGTTGAGCTTCTTGTTGCGGTTAGGGTTATGTTTAGGGTTGTTAGGAAAGAGTGAAGACGCAGAGTCCTGTTGAGTGTGGGGTTGCGTAAAGGCTCCCCCAGGGAGTTCAGGTGTACCCAAAGGCTTCCGCTGAGAGCACTTTTGGATGGCAGAAAGTGGCACCGTACGTGTTTTTTCGGGTCTAACTCGGGTTCAGCTTCTTGTTGCGGTTAGGGTTATGTTTAGGGTTGTTAGGAAAGAGTGAAGACGCAGAGTCCTGTTGAGTGTGGGGTTGCGTAAAGGCTCCCCCAGGGAGTTCAGGTGTACCCAAAGGCTTCCGCTGAGAGCACTTTTGGATGGCAGAAAGTGGCACCGTACGTGTTTTTTCGGGTCTAACTCGGGTTCAGCTTCTTGTTGCGGTTAGGGTTATGTTTAGGGTTGTTAGGAAAGAGTGAAGACGCAGAGTCCTGTTGAGTGTGGGGTTGCGTAAAGGCTCCCCCAGGGAGTTCAGGTGTACCCAAAGGCTTCCGCTGAGAGCACTTTTTGATGGCAGAAAGTGGCACCGTACGTGTTTTTTCGGGTCTAACTCGGGTTCAGCTTCTTGTTGCGGTTAGGGTTATGTTTAGGGTTGTTAGGAAAGAGTGAAGACGCAGAGTCCTGTTGAGTGTGGGGTTGCGTAAAGGCTCCTCCAGGGAGTTCAGGTGTACCCAAAGGCTTCCGCTGAGAGCACTTTTTGATGGCAGAAAGTGGCACCGTACGTGTTTTTTCGGGTCTAACTCGGGTTCAGCTTCTTGTTGCGGTTAGGGTTATGTTTAGGGTTGTTAGGAAAGAGTGAAGACGCAGAGTCCTGTTGAGTGTGGGGTTGCGTAAAGGCTCCCCCAGGGAGTTCAGGTGTACCCAAAGGCTTCCGCTGAGAGCACTTTTGGATGGCAGAAAGTGGCACCGTACGTGTTTTTTCGGGTCTAACTCGGGTTCAGCTTCTTGTTGCGGTTAGGGTTATGTTTAGGGTTGTTAGGAAAGAGTGAAGACGCAGAGTCCTGTTGAGTGTGGGGTTGCGTAAAGGCTCCCCCAGGGAGTTCAGGTGTACCCAAAGGCTTCCGCTGAGAGCACTTTTTGATGGCAGAAAGTGGCACCGTACGTGTTTTTTCGGGTCTAACTCGGGTTCAGCTTCTTGTTGCGGTTAGGGTTATGTTTAGGGTTGTTAGGAAAGAGTGAAGACGCAGAGTCCTGTTGAGTGTGGGGTTGCGTAAAGGCTCCCCCAGGGAGTTCAGGTGTACCCAAAGGCTTCCGCTGAGAGCACTTTTTGACGGCAGAAAGTGGCACCGTACGTGTTTTTTCGGGTCTAACTCGGGTTGAGCTTCTTGTTGCGGTTAGGGTTATGTTTAGGGTTGTTAGGAAAGAGTGAAGACGCAGAGTCCTGTTGAGTGTGGGGTTGCGTAAAGGCTCCCCCAGGGAGTTCAGGTGTACCCAAAGGCTTCCGCTGAGAGCACTTTTTGATGGCAGAAAGTGGCACCGTACGTGTTTTTTCGGGTCTAACTCGGGTTCAGCTTCTTGTTGCGGTTAGGGTTATGTTTAGGGTTGTTAGGAAAGAGTGAAGACGCAGAGTCCTGTTGAGTGTGGGGTTGCGTAAAGGCTCCCCCAGGGAGTTCAGGTGTACCCAAAGGCTTCTGCTGAGAGCACTTTTTGATGGCAGAAAGTGGCACCGTACGTGTTTTTTCGGGTCTAACTCGGGTTCAGCTTCTTGTTCCGGTTAGGGTTATGTTTAGGGTTGTTAGGAAAGAGTGAAGACGCAGAGTCCTGTTGAGTGTGGGGTTGCGTAAAGGCTCCCCCAGGGAGTTCAGGTGTACCCAAAGGCTTCCGCTGAGAGCACTTTTGGATGGCAGAAAGTGGCACCGTACGTGTTTTTTCGGGTCTAACTCGGGTTCAGCTTCTTGTTGCGGTTAGGGTTATGTTTAGGGTTGTTAGGAAAGAGTGAAGACGCAGAGTCCTGTTGAGTGTGGGATTGCGTAAAGGCTCCCCCAGGGAGTTCAGGTGTACCCAAAGGCTTCCGCTGAGAGCACTTTTGGATGGCAGAAAGTGGCACCGTACGTGTTTTTTCGGGTCTAACTCGGGTTCAGCTTCTTGTTGCGGTTAGGGTTATGTTTAGGGTTGTTAGGAAAGAGTGAAGACGCAGAGTCCTGTTGAGTGTGGGGTTGCGTAAAGGCTCCCCCAGGGAGTTCAGGTGTACCCAAAGGCTTCCGCTGAGAGCACTTTTTGATGGCAGAAAGTGGCACCGTACGTGTTTTTTCGGGTCTAACTCGGGTTCAGCTTCTTGTTGCGGTTAGGGTTATGTTTAGGGTTGTTAGGAAAGAGTGAAGACGCAGAGTCCTGTTGAGTGTGGGGTTGCGTAAAGGCTCCTCCAGGGAGTTCAGGTGTACCCAAAGGCTTCCGCTGAGAGCACTTTTTGATGGCAGAAAGTGGCACCGTACGTGTTTTTTCGGGTCTAACTCGGGTTCAGCTTCTTGTTGCGGTTAGGGTTATGTTTAGGGTTGTTAGGAAAGAGTGAAGACGCAGAGTCCTGTTGAGTGTGGGGTTGCGTAAAGGCTCCCCCAGGGAGTTCAGGTGTACCCAAAGGCTTCCGCTGAGAGCACTTTTTGATGGCAGAAAGTGGCACCGTACGTGTTTTTTCGGGTCTAACTCGGGTTCAGCTTCTTGTTGCGGTTAGGGTTATGTTTAGGGTTGTTAGGAAAGAGTGAAGACGAAGAGTCCTGTTGAGTGTGGGGTTGCGTAAAGGCTCCCCCAGGGAGTTCAGGTGTACCCAAAGGCTTCCGCTGAGAGCACTTTTTGATGGCAGAAAGTGGCACCGTACGTGTTTTTTCGGGTCTAACTCGGGTTCAGCTTCTTGTTGCGGTTAGGGTTATGTTTAGGGTTGTTAGGAAAGAGTGAAGACGCAGAGTCCTGTTGAGTGTGGGGTTGCATAAAGGCTCCCCCAGGGAGTTCAGGTGTACCCAAAGGCTTCCGCTGAGAGCACTTTTTGACGGCAGAAAGTGGCACCGTACGTGTTTTTTCGGGTCTAACTCGGGTTGAGCTTCTTGTTGCGGTTAGGGTTATGTTTAGGGTTGTTAGGAAAGAGTGAAGACGCAGAGTCCTGTTGAGTGTGGGGTTGCGTAAAGGCTCCCCCAGGGAGTTCAGGTGTACCCAAAGGCTTCCGCTGAGAGCACTTTTTGATGGCAGAAAGTGGCACCGTACGTGTTTTTTCGGGTCTAACTCGGGTTCAGCTTCTTGTTGCGGTTAGGGTTATGTTTAGGGTTGTTAGGAAAGAGTGAAGACGCAGAGTCCTGTTGAGTGTGGGGTTGCGTAAAGGCTCCCCCAGGGAGTTCAGGTGTACCCAAAGGCTTCTGCTGAGAGCACTTTTTGATGGCAGAAAGTGGCACCGTACGTGTTTTTTCGGGTCTAACTCGGGTTCAGCTTCTTGTTCCGGTTAGGGTTATGTTTAGGGTTGTTAGGAAAGAGTGAAGACGCAGAGTCCTGTTGAGTGTGGGGTTGCGTAAAGGCTCCCCCAGGGAGTTCAGGTGTACCCAAAGGCTTCCGCTGAGAGCACTTTTAGACGGCAGAAAGTGGCACCGTACGTGTTTTTTCGGGTCTAACTCGGGTTGAGCTTCTTGTTGCGGTTAGGGTTATGTTTAGGGTTGTTAGGAAAGAGTGAAGACGCAGAGTCCTGTTGAGTGTGGGGTTGCGTAAAGGCTCCCCCAGGGAGTTCAGGTGTACCCAAAGGCTTCCTCTGAGAGCACTTTTTGATGGCAGAAAGCGGCACCGTACGTGTTTTTTCGGGTCTAACTCGGGTTCAGCTTCTTGTTGCGGTTAGGGTTATGTTTAGGGTTGTTAGGAAAGAGTGAAGACGCAGAGTCCTGTTGAGTGTGGGGTTGCGTAAAGGCTCCCCCAGGGAGTTCAGGTGTACCCAAAGGCTTCCGCTGAGAGCACTTTTTGATGGCAGAAAGTGGCACCGTACGTGTTTTTTCGGGTCTAACTCGGGTTCAGCTTCTTGTTGCGGTTAGGGTTATGTTTAGGGTTGTTAGGAAAGAGTGAAGACGCAGAGTCCTGTTGAGTGTGGGGTTGCGTAAAGGCTCCCCCAGGGAGTTCAGGTGTACCCAAAGGCTTCCGCTGAGAGCACTTTTTGATGGCAGAAAGTGGCACCGTACGTGTTTTTTCGGGTCTAACTCGGGTTCAGCTTCTTGTTGCGGTTAGGATTATGTTTAGGGTTGTTAGGAAAGAGTGAAGACGCAGAGTCCTGTTGAGTGTGGGGTTGCGTAAAGGCTCCCCCAGGGAGTTCAGGTGTACCCAAAGGCTTCCGCTGAGAGCACTTTTTGATGGCAGAAAGTGGCACCGTACGTGTTTTTTCGGGTCTAACTCGGGTTCAGCTTCTTGTTGCGGTTAGGGTTATGTTTAGGGTTGTTAGGAAAGAGTGAAGACGCAGAGTCCTGTTGAGTGTGGGGTTGCGTAAAGGCTCCCCCAGGGAGTTCAGGTGTACCCAAAGGCTTCCGCTGAGAGCACTTTTAGATGGCAGAAAGTGGCACCGTACGTGTTTTTTCGGGTCTAACTCGGGTTGAGCTTCTTGTTGCGGTTAGGGTTATGTTTAGGGTTGTTAGGAAAGAGTGAAGACGCAGAGTCCTGTTGAGTGTGGGGTTGCGTAAAGGCTCCCCCAGGGAGTTCAGGTGTACCCAAAGGCTTCCTCTGAGAGCACTTTTTGATGGCAGAAAGTGGCACCGTACCTGTTTTTTCGGGTCTAACTCGGGTTGAGCTTCTTGTTGCGGTTAGGGTTATGTTTAGGGTTGTTAGGAAAGAGTGAAGACGCAGAGTCCTGTTGAGTGTGGGGTTGCGTAAAGGCTCCCCCAGGGAGTTCAGGTGTACCCAAAGGCTTCCGCTGAGAGCACTTTTTGACGGCAGAAAGTGGCACCGTACGTGTTTTTTCGGGTCTAACTCGGGTTCAGCTTCTTGTTCCGGTTAGGGTTATGTTTAGGGTTGTTAGGAAAGAGTGAAGACGCAGAGTCCTGTTGAGTGTGGGGTTGCGTAAAGGCTCCCCCAGGGAGTTCAGGTGTACCCAAAGGCTTCCGCTGAGAGCACTTTTGGATGGCAGAAAGTGGCACCGTACGTGTTTTTTCGGGTCTAACTCGGGTTCAGCTTCTTGTTGCGGTTAGGGTTATGTTTAGGGTTGTTAGGAAAGAGTGAAGACGCAGAGTCCTGTTGAGTGTGGGGTTGCGTAAAGGCTCCCCCAGGGAGTTCAGGTGTACCCAAAGGCTTCCGCTGAGAGCACTTTTTGATGGCAGAAAGTGGCACCGTACGTGTTTTTTCGGGTCTAACTCGGGTTGAGCTTCTTGTTGCGGTTAGGGTTATGTTTAGGGTTGTTAGGAAAGAGTGAAGACGCAGAGTCCTGTTGAGTGTGGGGTTGCGTAAAGGCTCCCCCAGGGAGTTCAGGTGTACCCAAAGGCTTCCGCTGAGAGCACTTTTTGATGGCAGAAAGTGGCACCGTACGTGCTTTTTCGGGTCTAACTCGGGTTCAGCTTCTTGTTGCGGTTAGGGTTATGTTTAGGGTTGTTAGGAAAGAGTGAAGACGCAGAGTCCTGTTGAGTGTGGGGTTGCGTAAAGGCTCCCCCAGGGAGTTCAGGTGTACCCAAAGGCTTCTGCTGAGAGCACTTTTTGACGGCAGAAAGTGGCACCGTACGTGTTTTTTCGGGTCTAACTCGGGTTCAGCTTCTTGTTGCGGTTAGGGTTATGTTTAGGGTTGTTAGGAAAGAGTGAAGACGCAGAGTCCTGTTGAGTGTGGGGTTGCGTAAAGGCTCCCCCAGGAAGTTCAGGTGTACCTAAAGGCTTCCGCTGAGAGCACTTTTGGATGGCAGAAAGTGGCACCGTACGTGTTTTTTCGGGTCTAACTCGGGTTCAGCTTCTTGTTGCGGTTAGGGTTATGTTTAGGGTTGTTAGGAAAGAGTGAAGACGCAGAGTCCTGTTGAGTGTGGGATTACGTAAAGGCTCCCCCAGGGAGTTCAGGTGTACCCAAAGGCTTCCGCTGAGAGCACTTTTGGATGGCAGAAAGTGGCACCGTACGTGTTTTTTCGGGTCTAACTCGGGTTCAGCTTCTTGTTGCGGTTAGGGTTATGTTTAGGGTTGTTAGGAAAGAGTGAAGACGCAGAGTCCTGTCGAGTGTGGGGTTGCGTAAAGGCTCCCCCAGGGAGTTCAGGTGTACCCAAAGGCTTCCGCTGAGAGCACTTTTTGACGGCAGAAAGTGGCACCGTACGTGTTTTTTCGGGTCTAACTCGGGTTGAGCTTCTTGTTGCGGTTAGGGTTATGTTTAGGGTTGTTAGGAAAGAGTGAAGACGCAGAGTCCTGTTGAGTGTGGGGTTGCGTAAAGGCTCCCCCAGGGAGTTCAGGTGTACCCAAGGGCTTCCGCTGAGAGCACTTTTGGATGGCAGAAAGTGGCACCGTACGTGTTTTTTCGGGTCTAACTCGGGTTCAGCTTCTTGTTGCGGTTAGGGTTATGTTTAGGGTTGTTAGGAAAGAGTGAAGACGCAGAGTCCTGTTGAGTGTGGGGTTGCGTAAAGGCTCCCCCAGGGAGTTCAGGTGTACCCAAAGTCTTCCGCTGAGAGCACTTTTGGATGGCAGAAAGTGGCACCGTACGTGTTTTTTCGGGTCTAACTCGGGTTCAGCTTCTTGTTGCGGTTAGGGTTATGTTTAGGGTTGTTAGGAAAGAGTGAAGACGCAGAGTCCTGTTGAGTGTGGGGTTGCGTAAAGGCTCCCCCAGGGAGTTCAGGTGTACCCAAAGGCTTCCGCTGAGAGCACTTTTTGATGGCAGAAAGTGGCACCATACGTGTTTTTTCGGGTCTAACTCGGGTTCAGCTTCTTGTTGCGGTTAGGGTTATGTTTAGGGTTGTTAGGAAAGAGTGAAGACGCAGAGTCCTGTTGAGTGTGGGGTTGCGTAAAGGCTCCCCCAGGGAGTTCAGGTGTACCCAAAGGCTTCCGCTGAGAGCACTTTTTGATGGCAGAAAGTGGCACCGTACGTGTTTTTTCGGGTCTAACTCGGGTTCAGCTTCTTGTTGCGGTTAGGGTTATGTTTAGGGTTGTTAGGAAAGAGTGAAGACGCAGAGTCCTGTTGAGTGTGGGGTTGCGTAAAGGCTCCCCCAGGGAGTTCAGGTGTACCCAAAGGCTTCCGCTGAGAGCACTTTTGGATGGCAGAAAGTGGCACCGTACGTGTTTTTTCGGGTCTAACTCGGGTTCAGCTTCTTGTTGCGGTTAGGGTTATGTTTAGGGTTGTTAGGAAAGAGTGAAGACGCAGAGTCCTGTTGAGTGTGGGGTTGCGTAAAGGCTCCCCCAGGGAGTTCAGGTGTACCCAAAGGCTTCCGCTGAGAGCACTTTTTGACGGCAGAAAGTGGCACCGTACGTGTTTTTTCGGGTCTAACTCGGGTTGAGCTTCTTGTTCCGGTTAGGGTTATGTTTAGGGTTGTTAGGAAAGAGTGAAGACTCAGAGTCCTGTTGAGTGTGGGGTTGCGTAAAGGCTCCCCCAGGGAGTTCAGGTGTACCCAAAGGCTTCCGCTGAGAGCACTTTTTGATGGCAGAAAGTGGCACCGTACGTATTTTTTCGGGTCTAACTCGGGTTCAGCTTCTTGTTGCGGTTAGGGTTATGTTTAGGGTTGTTAGGAAAGAGTGAAGACGCAGAGTCCTGTTGAGTGTGGGGTTGCGTAAAGGCTCCCCCAGGGAGTTCAGGTGTACCCAAAGGCTTCCGCTGAGAGCACTTTTGGATGGCAGAAAGTGGCACCGTACGTGTTTTTTCGGGTCTAACTCGGGTTCAGCTTCTTGTTGCGGTTAGGGTTATGTTTAGGGTTGTTAGGAAAGAGTGAAGACGCAGAGTCCTGTTGAGTGTGGGGTTGCGTAAAGGCTCCCCCAGGGAGTTCAGGTGTACCCAAAGGCTTCCGCTGAGAGCACTTTTTGATGGCAGAAAGTGGCACCGTACGTGTTTTTTCGGGTCTAACTCGGGTTCAGCTTCTTGTTGCGGTTAGGGTTATGTTTAGGGTTGTTAGGAAAGAGTGAAGACGCAGAGTCCTGTTGAGTGTGGGGTTGCGTAAAGGCTCCCCCAGGGAGTTCAGGTGTACCCAAAGGCTTCCGCTGAGAGCACTTTTTGATGGCAGAAAGTGGCACCGTACGTGTTTTTTCGGGTCTAACTCGGGTTCAGCTTCTTTTTGCGGTTAGGGTTATGTTTAGGGTTGTTAGGAAAGAGTGAAGACGCAGAGTCCTGTTGAGTGTGGGGTTGCGTAAAGGCTCCCCCAGGGAGTTCAGGTGTACCCAAAGGCTTCCGCTGAGAGCACTTTTTGATGGCAGAAAGTGGCACCGTACGTGTTTTTTCGGGTCTAACTCGGGTTCAGCTTCTTGTTGCGGTTAGGGTTATGTTTAGGGTTGTTAGGAAAGAGTGAAGACGCAGAGTCCTGTTGAGTGTGGGGTTGCGTAAAGGCTCCCCCAGGGAGTTCAGGTGTACCCAAAGGCTTCCGCTGAGAGCACTTTTTGACGGCAGAAAGTGGCACCGTACGTGTTTTTTCGGGTCTAACTCGGGTTGAGCTTCTTGTTCCGGTTAGGGTTATGTTTAGGGTTGTTAGGAAAGAGTGAAGACTCAGAGTCCTGTTGAGTGTGGGGTTGCGTAAAGGCTCCCCCAGGGAGTTCAGGTGTACCCAAAGGCTTCCGCTGAGAGCACTTTTTGATGGCAGAAAGTGGCACCGTACGTGTTTTTTCGGGTCTAACTCGGGTTCAGCTTCTTGTTGCGGTTAGGGTTATGTTTAGGGTTGTTAGGAAAGAGTGAAGACGCAGAGTCCTGTTGAGTGTGGGGTTGCGTAAAGGCTCCCCCAGGGAGTTCAGGTGTACCCAAAGGCTTCCGCTGAGAGCACTTTTTGATGGCAGAAAGTGGCACCGTACGTGTTTTTTCGGGTCTAACTCGGGTTCAGCTTCTTGTTGCGGTTAGGGTTATGTTTAGGGTTGTTAGGAAAGAGTGAAGACGCAGAGTCCTGTTGAGTGTGGGGTTGCGTAAAGGCTCCCCCAGGGAGTTCAGGTGTACCCAAAGGCTTCCGCTGAGAGCACTTTTTGATGGCAGAAAGTGGCACCGTACGTGTTTTTTCGGGTCTAACTCGGGTTCAGCTTCTTGTTGCGGTTAGGGTTATGTTTAGGGTTGTTAGGAAAGAGTGAAGACGCAGAGTCCTGTTGAGTGTGGGGTTGCGTAAAGGCTCCCCCAGGGAGTTCAGGTGTACCCAAAGGCTTCCACTGAGAGCACTTTTTGACGGCAGAAAGTGGCACCGTACGTGTTTTTTCGGGTCTAACTCGGGTTGAGCTTCTTGTTCCGGTTAGGGTTATGTTTAGGGTTGTTAGGAAAGAGTGAAGACGCAGAGTCCTGTTGAGTGTGGGGTTGCGTAAAGGCTCCCCCAGGGAGTTCAGGTGTACCCAAAGGCTTCCGCTGAGAGCACTTTTGGATGGCAGAAAGTGGCACCGTACGTGTTTCTTCGGGTCTAACTCGGGTTGAGCTTCTTGTTGCGGTTAGGGTTATGTTTAGGGTTGTTAGGAAAGAGTGAAGACGCAGAGTCCTGTTGAGTGTGGGGTTGCGTAAAGGCTCCCCCAGGGAGTTCAGGTGTACCCAAAGGCTTCCGCTGAGAGCACTTTTTGATGGCAGAAAGTGGCACCGTACGTGTTTTTTCGGGTCTAACTCGGGTTCAGCTTCTTGTTGCGGTTAGGGTTATGTTTAGGGTTGTTAGGAAAGAGTGAAGACGCAGAGTCCTGTTGAGTGTGGGGTTGCGTAAAGGCTCCCCCAGGGAGTTCAGGTGTAGCCAAAGGCTTCCGCTGAGAGCACTTTTTGATGGCAGAAAGTGGCACCGTACGTGTTTTTTCGGGTCTAACTCGGGTTCAGCTTCTTGTTGCGGTTAGGGTTATGTTTAGGGTTGTTAGGAAAGAGTGAAGACGCAGAGTCCTGTTGAGTGTGGGGTTGCGTAAAGGCTCCCCCAGGGAGTTCAGGTGTACCCAAAGGCTTCCGCTGAGAGCACTTTTTGACGGCAGAAAGTGGCACCGTACGTGTTTTTTCGGGTCTAACTCGGGTTCAGCTTCTTGTTCCGGTTAGGGTTATGTTTAGGGTTGTTAGGAAAGAGTGAAGACTCAGAGTCCTGTTGAGTGTGGGGTTGCGTAAAGGCTCCCCCAGGGAGTTCAGGTGTACCCAAAGGCTTCCGCTGAGAGCACTTTTTGATGGCAGAAAGTGGCACCGTACGTGTTTTTTAGGGTCTAACTCGGGTTCAGCTTCTTGTTGCGGTTAGGGTTATGTTTAGGGTTGTTAGGAAAGAGTGAAGACGCAGAGTCCTGTTGAGTGTGGGGTTGCGTAAAGGCTCCCCCAGGGAGTTCAGGTGTACCCAAAGGCTTCCGCTGAGAGCACTTTTTGATGGCAGAAAGTGGCACCGTACGTGTTTTTTCGGGTCTAACTCGGGTTGAGCTTCTTGTTGCGGTTAGGGTTATGTTTAGGGTTGTTAGGAAAGAGTGAAGACGCAGAGTCCTGTTGAGTGTGGGGTTGCGTAAAGGCTCCCCCAGGGAGTTCAGGTGTACCCAAAGGCTTCCGCTGAGAGCACTTTTTGATGGCAGAAAGTGGCACCGTACGTGTTTCTTCGGGTCTAACTCGGGTTGAGCTTCTTGTTGCGGTTAGGGTTATGTTTAGGGTTGTTAGGAAAGAGTGAAGACGCAGAGTCCTGTTGAGTGTGGGGTTGCGTAAAGGCTCCCCCAGGGAGTTCAGGTGTACCCAAAGGCTTCCGCTGAGAGCACTTTTTGATGGCAGAAAGTGGCACCGTACGTGTTTTTTCGGGTCTAACTCGGGTTCAGCTTCTTGTTGCGGTTAGGGTTATGTTTAGGGTTGTTAGGAAAGAGTGAAGACGCAGAGTCCTGTTGAGTGTGGGGTTGCGTAAAGGCTCCCCCAGGGAGTTCAGGTGTACCCAAAGGCTTCCGCTGAGAGCACTTTTTGATGGCAGAAAGTGGCACCGTACGTGTTTTTTCGGGTCTAACTCGGGTTCAGCTTCTTGTTGCGGTTAGGGTTATGTTTAGGGTTGTTAGGAAAGAGTGAAGACGCAGAGTCCTGTTGAGTGTGGGGTTGCGTAAAGGCTCCCCCAGGGAGTTCAGGTGTACCCAAAGGCTTCCGCTGAGAGCACTTTTTGACGGCAGAAAGTGGCACCGTACGTGTTTTTTCGGGTCTAACTCGGGTTGAGCTTCTTGTTCCGGTTAGGGTTATGTTTAGGGTTGTTAGGAAAGAGTGAAGACTCAGAGTCCTGTTGAGTGTGGGGTTGCGTAAAGGCTCCCCCAGGGAGTTCAGGTGTACCCAAAGGCTTCCGCTGAGAGCACTTTTTGATGGCAGAAAGTGGCACCGTACGTGTTTTTTCGGGTCTAACTCGGGTTCAGCTTCTTGTTGCGGTTAGGGTTATGTTTAGGGTTGTTAGGAAAGAGTGAAGACGCAGAGTCCTGTTGAGTGTGGGGTTGCGTAAAGGCTCCCCCAGGGAGTTCAGGTGTACCCAAAGGCTTCCGCTGAGAGCACTTTTTGATGGCAGAAAGTGGCACCGTACGTGTTTTTTCGGGTCTAACTCGGGTTGAGCTTCTTGTTCCGGTTAGGGTTATGTTTAGGGTTGTTAGGAAAGAGTGAAGACGCAGAGTCCTGTTGAGTGTGGGGTTGCGTAAAGGCTCCCCCAGGGAGTTCAGGTGTACCCAAAGGCTTCCGCTGAGAGCACTTTTAGATGGCAGAAAGTGGCACCGTACGTGTTTTTTCGGGTCTAACTCGGGTTCAGCTTCTTGTTGCGGTTAGGGTTATGTTTAGGGTTGTTAGGAAAGAGTGAAGACGCAGAGTCCTGTTGAGTGTGGGGTTGCGTAAAGGCTCCCCCAGGGAGTTCAGGTGTACCCAAAGGCTTCCGCTGAGAGCACTTTTGGATGGCAGAAAGTGGCACCGTACGTGTTTTTTCGGGTCTAACTCGGGTTCAGCTTCTTGTTGCGGTTAGGGTTATGTTTAGGGTTGTTAGGAAAGAGTGAAGACGCAGAGTCCTGTTGAGTGTGGGATTGCGTAAAGGCTCCCCCAGGGAGTTCAGGTGTACCCAAAGGCTTCCGCTGAGAGCACTTTTTGATGGCAGAAAGTGGCACCGTACGTGTTTTTTCGGGTCTAACTCGGGTTCAGCTTCTTGTTGCGGTTAGGGTTATGTTTAGGGTTGTTAGGAAAGAGTGAAGACGCAGAGTCCTGTTGAGTGTGGGGTTGCGTAAAGGCTCCCCCAGGGAGTTCAGGTGTACCCAAAGGCTTCCGCTGAGAGCACTTTTTGACGGCAGAAAGTGGCACCGTACGTGTTTTTTCGGGTCTAACTCGGGTTGAGCTTCTTGTTCCGGTTAGGGTTATGTTTAGGGTTGTTAGGAAAGAGTGAAGACTCAGAGTCCTGTTGAGTGTGGGGTTGCGTAAAGGCTCCCCCAGGGAGTTCAGGTGTACCCAAAGGCTTCCGCTGAGAGCACTTTTTGATGGCAGAAAGTGGCACCGTACGTGTTTTTTAGGGTCTAACTCGGGTTCAGCTTCTTGTTGCGGTTAGGGTTATGTTTAGGGTTGTTAGGAAAGAGTGAAGACGCAGAGTCCTGTTGAGTGTGGGGTTGCGTAAAGGCTCCCCCAGGGAGTTCAGGTGTACCCAAAGGCTTCCGCTGAGAGCACTTTTTGACGGCAGAAAGTGGCACCGTACGTGTTTTTTCGGGTCTAACTCGGGTTGAGCTTCTTGTTCCGGTTAGGGTTATGTTTAGGGTTGTTAGGAAAGAGTGAAGACGCAGAGTCCTGTTGAGTGTGGGGTTGCGTAAAGGCTCCCCCAGGGAGTTCAGGTGTACCCAAAGGCTTCCGCTGAGAGCACTTTTAGATGGCAGAAAGTGGCACCGTACGTGTTTTTTCGGGTCTAACTCGGGTTGAGCTTCTTGTTGCGGTTAGGGTTATGTTTAGGGTTGTTAGGAAAGAGTGAAGACGCAGAGTCCTGTTGAGTGTGGGGTTGCGTAAAGGCTCCCCCAGGGAGTTCAGGTGTACCCAAAGGCTTCCGCTGAGAGCACTTTTGGATGGCAGAAAGTGGCACCGTACGTGTTTTTTCGGGTCTAACTCGGGTTCAGCTTCTTGTTGCGGTTAGGGTTATGTTTAGGGTTGTTAGGAAAGAGTGAAGACGCAGAGTCCTGTTGAGTGTGGGATTGCGTAAAGGCTCCCCCAGGGAGTTCAGGTGTACCCAAAGGCTTCCGCTGAGAGCACTTTTGGATGGCAGAAAGTGGCACCGTACGTGTTTTTTCGGGTCTAACTCGGGTTCAGCTTCTTGTTGCAGTTAGGGTTATGTTTAGGGTTGTTAGGATAGAGTGAAGACGCAGAGTCCTGTTGAGTGTGGGGTTGCGTAAAGGCTCCCCCAGGGAGTTCAGGTGTACCCAAAGGCTTCCGCTGAGAGCACTTTTTGACGGCAGAAAGTGGCACCGTACGTGTTTTTTCGGGTCTAACTCGGGTTCAGCTTCTTGTTGCGGTTAGGGTTATGTTTAGGGTTGTTAGGAAAGAGTGAAGACGCAGAGTCCTGTTGAGTGTGGGGTTGCGTAAAGGCTCCTCCAGGGAGTTCAGGTGTACCCAAAGGCTTCCGCTGAGAGCACTTTTTGATGGCAGAAAGTGGCACCGTACGTGTTTTTTCGGGTCTAACTCGGGTTCAGCTTCTTGTTGCGGTTAGGGTTATGTTTAGGGTTGTTAGGAAAGAGTGAAGACGCAGAGTCCTGTTGAGTGTGGGGTTGCGTAAAGGCTCCCCCAGGGAGTTCAGGTGTACCCAAAGGCTTCCTCTGAGAGCACTTTTTGATGGCAGAAAGTGGCACCGTACGTGTTTTTTCGGGTCTAACTCGGGTTGAGCTTCTTGTTCCGGTTAGGGTTATGTTTAGGGTTGTTAGGAAAGAGTGAAGACGCAGAGTCCTGTTGAGTGTGGGGTTGCGTAAAGGCTCCCCCAGGGAGTTCAGGTGTACCCAAAGGCTTCCGCTGAGAGCACTTTTAGATGGCAGAAAGTGGCACCGTACGTGTTTTTTCGGGTCTAACTCGGGTTGAGCTTCTTGTTGCGGTTAGGGTTATGTTTAGGGTTGTTAGGAAAGAGTGAAGACGCAGAGTCCTGTTGAGTGTGGGGTTGCGTAAAGGCTCCCCCAGGGAGTTCAGGTGTACCCAAAGGCTTCCGCTGAGAGCACTTTTGGATGGCAGAAAGTGGCACCGTACGTGTTTTTTCGGGTCTAACTCGGGTTCAGCTTCTTGTTGCGGTTAGGGTTATGTTTAGGGTTGTTAGGAAAGAGTGAAGACGCAGAGTCCTGTTGAGTGTGGGATTGCGTAAAGGCTCCCCCAGGGAGTTCAGGTGTACCCAAAGGCTTCCGCTGAGAGCACTTTTTGATGGCAGAAAGTGGCACCGTACGTGTTTTTTCGGGTCTAACTCGGGTTCAGCTTCTTGTTGCGGTTAGGGTTATGTTTAGGGTTGTTAGGAAAGAGTGAAGACGCAGAGTCCTGTTGAGTGTGGGGTTGCGTAAAGGCTCCCCCAGGGAGTTCAGGTGTACCCAAAGGCTTCCGCTGAGAGCACTTTTTGACGGCAGAAAGTGGCACCGTACGTGTTTTTTCGGGTCTAACTCGGGTTGAGCTTCTTGTTCCGGTTAGGGTTATGTTTAGGGTTGTTAGGAAAGAGTGAAGACTCAGAGTCCTGTTGAGTGTGGGGTTGCGTAAAGGCTCCCCCAGGGAGTTCAGGTGTACCCAAAGGCTTCCGCTGAGAGCACTTTTTGATGGCAGAAAGTGGCACCGTACGTGTTTTTTAGGGTCTAACTCGGGTTCAGCTTCTTGTTGCGGTTAGGGTTATGTTTAGGGTTGTTAGGAAAGAGTGAAGACGCAGAGTCCTGTTGAGTGTGGGGTTGCGTAAAGGCTCCCCCAGGGAGTTCAGGTGTACCCAAAGGCTTCCGCTGAGAGCACTTTTTGATGGCAGAAAGTGGCACCGTACGTGTTTTTTCGGGTCTAACTCGGGTTGAGCTTCTTGTTGCGGTTAGGGTTATGTTTAGGGTTGTTAGGAAAGAGTGAAGACGCAGAGTCCTGTTGAGTGTGGGGTTGCGTAAAGGCTCCCCCAGGGAGTTCAGGTGTACCCAAAGGCTTCCGCTGAGAGCACTTTTGGATGGCAGAAAGTGGCACCGTACGTGTTTTTTCGGGTCTAACTCGGGTTCAGCTTCTTGTTGCGGTTAGGGTTATGTTTAGGGTTGTTAGGAAAGAGTGAAGACGCAGAGTCCTGTTGAGTGTGGGGTTGCGTAAAGGCTCCCCCAGGGAGTTCAGGTGTACCCAAAGGCTTCCGCTGAGAGCACTTTTGGATGGCAGAAAGTGGCACCGTACGTGTTTTTTCGGGTCTAACTCGGGTTCAGCTTCTTGTTGCGGTTAGGGTTATGTTTAGGGTTTTTAGGAAAGAGTGAAGACGCAGAGTCCTGTTGAGTGTGGGATTGCGTAAAGGCTCCCCCAGGGAGTTCAGGTGTACCCAAAGGCTTCCGCTGAGAGCACTTTTTGATGGCAGAAAGTGGCACCGTACGTGTTTTTTCGGGTCTAACTCGGGTTCAGCTTCTTGTTGCGGTTAGGGTTATGTTTAGGGTTGTTAGGAAAGAGTGAAGACGCAGAGTCCTGTTGAGTGTGGGGTTGCGTAAAGGCTCCCCCAGGGAGTTCAGGTGTACCCAAAGGCTTCCGCTGAGAGCACTTTTTGACGGCAGAAAGTGGCACCGTACGTGTTTTTTCGGGTCTAACTCGGGTTGAGCTTCTTGTTCCGGTTAGGGTTATGTTTAGGGTTGTTAGGAAAGAGTGAAGACTCAGAGTCCTGTTGAGTGTGGGGTTGCGTAAAGGCTCCCCCAGGGAGTTCAGGTGTACCCAAAGGCTTCCGCTGAGAGCACTTTTTGATGGCAGAAAGTGGCACCGTACGTGTTTTTTAGGGTCTAACTCGGGTTCAGCTTCTTGTTGCGGTTAGGGTTATGTTTAGGGTTGTTAGGAAAGAGTGAAGACGCAGAGTCCTGTTGAGTGTGGGGTTGCGTAAAGGCTCCCCCAGGGAGTTCAGGTGTACCCAAAGGCTTCCGCTGAGAGCACTTTTTGATGGCAGAAAGTGGCACCGTACGTGTTTTTTCGGGTCTAACTCGGGTTGAGCTTCTTGTTGCGGTTAGGGTTATGTTTAGGGTTGTTAGGAAAGAGTGAAGACGCAGAGTCCTGTTGAGTGTGGGGTTGCGTAAAGGCTCCCCCAGGGAGTTCAGGTGTACCCAAAGGCTTCCGCTGAGAGCACTTTTGGATGGCAGAAAGTGGCACCGTACGTGTTTTTTCGGGTCTAACTCGGGTTCAGCTTCTTGTTGCGGTTAGGGTTATGTTTAGGGTTGTTAGGAAAGAGTGAAGACGCAGAGTCCTGTTGAGTGTGGGATTGCGTAAAGGCTCCCCCAGGGAGTTCAGGTGTACCCAAAGGCTTCCGCTGAGAGCACTTTTGGATGGCAGAAAGTGGCACCGTACGTGTTTTTTCGGGTCTAACTCGGGTTCAGCTTCTTGTTGCGGTTAGGGTTATGTTTAGGGTTGTTAGGAAAGAGTGAAGACGCAGAGTCCTGTTGAGTGTGGGGTTGCGTAAAGGCTCCCCCAGGGAGTTCAGGTGTACCCAAAGGCTTCCGCTGAGAGCACTTTTTGATGGCAGAAAGTGGCACCGTACGTGTTTTTTCGGGTCTAACTCGGGTTCAGCTTCTTGTTGCGGTTAGGGTTATGTTTAGGGTTGTTAGGAAAGAGTGAAGACGCAGAGTCCTGTTGAGTGTGGGGTTGCGTAAAGGCTCCTCCAGGGAGTTCAGGTGTACCCAAAGGCTTCCGCTGAGAGCACTTTTTGATGGCAGAAAGTGGCACCGTACGTGTTTTTTCGGGTCTAACTCGGGTTCAGCTTCTTGTTGCGGTTAGGGTTATGTTTAGGGTTGTTAGGAAAGAGTGAAGACGCAGAGTCCTGTTGAGTGTGGGGTTGCGTAAAGGCTCCCCCAGGGAGTTCAGGTGTACCCAAAGGCTTCCGCTGAGAGCACTTTTGGATGGCAGAAAGTGGCACCGTACGTGTTTTTTCGGGTCTAACTCGGGTTGAGCTTCTTGTTGCGGTTAGGGTTATGTTTAGGGTTGTTAGGAAAGAGTGAAGACGCAGAGTCCTGTTGAGTGTGGGGTTGCGTAAAGGCTCCCCCAGGGAGTTCAGGTGTACCCAAAGGCTTCCGCTGAGAGCACTTTTTGATGGCAGAAAGTGGCACCGTACGTGTTTTTTCGGGTCTAACTCGGGTTGAGCTTCTTGTTCCGGTTAGGGTTATGTTTAGGGTTGTTAGGAAAGAGTGAAGACGCAGAGTCCTGTTGAGTGTGGGGTTGCGTAAAGGCTCCCCCAGGGAGTTCAGGTGTACCCAAAGGCTTCCGCTGAGAGCACTTTTAGATGGCAGAAAGTGGCACCGTACGTGTTTTTTCGGGTCTAACTCGGGTTGAGCATCTTGTTGCGGTTAGGGTTATGTTTAGGGTTGTTAGGAAAGAGTGAAGACGCAGAGTCCTGTTGAGTGTGGGGTTGCGTAAAGGCTCCCCCAGGGAGTTCAGGTGTACCCAAAGGCTTCCGCTGAGAGCACTTTTGGATGGCAGAAAGTGGCACCGTACGTGTTTTTTCGGGTCTAACTCGGGTTCAGCTTCTTGTTGCGGTTAGGGTTATGTTTAGGGTTGTTAGGAAAGAGTGAAGACGCAGAGTCCTGTTGAGTGTGGGATTGCGTAAAGGCTCCCCCAGGGAGTTCAGGTGTACCCAAAGGCTTCCGCTGAGAGCACTTTTGGATGGCAGAAAGTGGCACCGTACGTGTTTTTTCGGGTCTAACTCGGGTTCAGCTTCTTGTTGCGGTTAGGGTTATGTTTAGGGTTGTTAGGAAAGAGTGAAGACGCAGAGTCCTGTTGAGTGTGGGGTTGCGTAAAGGCTCCCCCAGGGAGTTCAGGTGTACCCAAAGGCTTCCGCTGAGAGCACTTTTGGATGGCAGAAAGTGGCACCGTACGTGTTTTTTCGGGTCTAACTCGGGTTCAGCTTCTTGTTGCGGTTAGGGTTATGTTTAGGGTTGTTAGGAAAGAGTGAAGACGCAGAGTCCTGTTGAGTGTGGGGTTGCGTAAAGGCTCCTCCAGGGAGTTCAGATGTACCCAAAGGCTTCCGCTGAGAGCACTTTTTGATGGCAGAAAGTGGCACCGTACGTGTTTTTTCGGGTCTAACTCGGGTTCAGCTTCTTGTTGCGGTTTGGGTTATGTTTAGGGTTGTTAGGAAAGAGTGAAGACGCAGAGTCCTGTTGAGTGTGGGGTTGCGTAAAGGCTCCCCCAGGGAGTTCAGGTGTACCCAAAGGCTTCCGCTGAGAGCACTTTTGGATGGCAGAAAGTGGCACCGTACGTGTTTTTTCGGGTCTAACTCGGGTTCAGCTTCTTGTTGCGGTTAGGGTTATGTTTAGGGTTGTTAGGAAAGAGTGAAGACGCAGAGTCCTGTTGAGTGTGGGGTTGCGTAAAGGCTCCCCCAGGGAGTTCAGGTGTACCCAAAGGCTTCCGCTGAGAGCACTTTTAGATGGCAGAAAGTGGCACCGTACGTGTTTTTTCGGGTCTAACTCGGGTTGAGCTTCTTGTTGCGGTTAGGGTTATGTTTAGGGTTGTTAGGAAAGAGTGAAGACGCAGAGTCCTGTTGAGTGTGGGGTTGCGTAAAGGCTCCCCCAGGGAGTTCAGGTGTACCCAAAGGCTTCCGCTGAGAGCACTTTTGGATGGCAGAAAGTGGCACCGTACGTGTTTTTTCGGGTCTAACTCGGGTTCAGCTTCTTGTTGCGGTTAGGGTTATGTTTAGGGTTGTTAGGAAAGAGTGAAGACGCAGAGTCCTGTTGAGTGTGGGATTGCGTAAAGGCTCCCCCAGGGAGTTCAGGTGTACCCAAAGGCTTCCGCTGAGAGCACTTTTGGATGGCAGAAAGTGGCACCGTACGTGTTTTTTCGGGTCTAACTCGGGTTCAGCTTCTTGTTGCGGTTAGGGTTATGTTTAGGGTTGTTAGGAAAGAGTGAAGACGCAGAGTCCTGTTGAGTGTGGGGTTGCGTAAAGGCTCCCCCAGGGAGTTCAGGTGTACCCAAAGGCTTCCGCTGAGAGCACTTTTGGATGGCAGAAAGTGGCACCGTACGTGTTTTTTCGGGTCTAACTCGGGTTCAGCTTCTTGTTGCGGTTAGGGTTATGTTTAGGGTTGTTAGGAAAGAGTGAAGACGCAGAGTCCTGTTGAGTGTGGGGTTGCGTAAAGGCTCCTCCAGGGAGTTCAGATGTACCCAAAGGCTTCCGCTGAGAGCACTTTTTGATGGCAGAAAGTGGCACCGTACGTGTTTTTTCGGGTCTAACTCGGGTTCAGCTTCTTGTTGCGGTTAGGGTTATGTTTAGGGTTGTTAGGAAAGAGTGAAGACGCAGAGTCCTGTTGAGTGTGGGGTTGCGTAAAGGCTCCCCCAGGGAGTTCAGGTGTACCCAAAGGCTTCCGCTGAGAGCACTTTTGGATGGCAGAAAGTGGCACCGTACGTGTTTTTTCGGGTCTAACTCGGGTTCAGCTTCTTGTTGCGGTTAGGGTTATGTTTAGGGTTGTTAGGAAAGAGTGAAGACGCAGAGTCCTGTTGAGTGTGGGGTTGCGTAAAGGCTCCCCCAGGGAGTTCAGGTGTACCCAAAGGCTTCCGCTGAGAGCACTTTTGGATGGCAGAAAGTGGCACCGTACGTGTTTTTTCGGGTCTAACTCGGGTTCAGCTTCTTGTTGCGGTTAGGGTTATGTTTAGGGTTGTTAGGAAAGAGTGAAGACGCAGAGTCCTGTTGAGTGTGGGGTTGCGTAAAGGCTCCCCCAGGGAGTTCAGGTGTACCCAAAGGCTTCCGCTGAGAGCACTTTTTGACGGCAGAAAGTGGCACCGTACGTGTTTTTTCGGGTCTAACTCGGGTTCAGCTTCTTGTTCCGGTTAGGGTTATGTTTAGGGTTGTTAGGAAAGAGTGAAGACTCAGAGTCCTGTTGAGTGTGGGGTTGCGTAAAGGCTCCCCCAGGGAGTTCAGGTGTACCCAAAGGCTTCCGCTGAGAGCACTTTTTGATGGCAGAAAGTGGCACCGTACGTGTTTTTTCGGGTCTAACTCGGGTTCAGCTTCTTGTTGCGGTTAGGGTTATGTTTAGGGTTGTTAGGAAAGAGTGAAGACGCAGAGTCCTGTTGAGTGTGGGGTTGCGTAAAGGCTCCCCCAGGGAGTTCAGGTGTACCCAAAGGCTTCTGCTGAGAGCACTTTTTGATGGCAGAAAGTGGCACCGTACGTGTTTTTTCGGGTCTAACTCGGGTTCAGCTTCTTGTTCCGGTTAGGGTTATGTTTAGGGTTGTTAGGAAAGAGTGAAGACGCAGAGTCCTGTTGAGTGTGGGGTTGCGTAAAGGCTCCCCCAGGGAGTTCAGGTGTACCCAAAGGCTTCCGCTGAGAGCACTTTTAGACGGCAGAAAGTGGCACCGTACGTGTTTTTTCGGGTCTAACTCGGGTTGAGCTTCTTGTTGCGGTTAGGGTTATGTTTAGGGTTGTTAGGAAAGAGTGAAGACGCAGAGTCCTGTTGAGTGTGGGGTTGCGTAAAGGCTCCCCCAGGGAGTTCAGGTGTACCCAAAGGCTTCCTCTGAGAGCACTTTTTGATGGCAGAAAGTGGCACCGTACGTGTTTTTTCGGGTCTAACTCGGGTTCAGCTTCTTGTTGCGGTTAGGGTTATGTTTAGGGTTGTTAGGAAAGAGTGAAGACGCAGAGTCCTGTTGAGTGTGGGGTTGCGTAAAGGCTCCCCCAGGGAGTTCAGGTGTACCCAAAGGCTTCCGCTGAGAGCACTTTTGGATGGCAGAAAGTGGCACCGTACGTGTTTTTTCGGGTCTAACTCGGGTTCAGCTTCTTGTTGCGGTTAGGATTATGTTTAGGGTTGTTAGGAAAGAGTGAAGACGCAGAGTCCTGTTGAGTGTGGGGTTGCGTAAAGGCTCCCCCAGGGAGTTCAGGTGTACCCAAAGGCTTCCGCTGAGAGCACTTTTTGATGGCAGAAAGTGGCACCGTACGTGTTTTTTCGGGTCTAACTCGGGTTCAGCTTCTTGTTCCGGTTAGGGTTATGTTTAGGGTTGTTAGGAAAGAGTGAAGACGCAGAGTCCTGTTGAGTGTGGGGTTGCGTAAAGGCTCCCCCAGGGAGTTCAGGTGTACCCAAAGGCTTCCGCTGAGAGCACTTTTAGATGGCAGAAAGTGGCACCGTACGTGTTTTTTCGGGTCTAACTCGGGTTGAGCTTCTTGTTGCGGTTAGGGTTATGTTTAGGGTTGTTAGGAAAGAGTGAAGACGCAGAGTCCTGTTGAGTGTGGGGTTGCGTAAAGGCTCCCCCAGGGAGTTCAGGTGTACCCAAAGGCTTCCTCTGAGAGCACTTTTTGATGGCAGAAAGTGGCACCGTACGTGTTTTTTCGGGTCTAACTCGGGTTCAGCTTCTTGTTGCGGTTAGGGTTATGTTTAGGGTTGTTAGGAAAGAGTGAAGACGCAGAGTCCTGTTGAGTGTGGGGTTGCGTAAAGGCTCCCCCAGGGAGTTCAGGTGTACCCAAAGGCTTCCGCTGAGAGCACTTTTGGATGGCAGAAAGTGGCACCGTACGTGTTTTTTCGGGTCTAACTCGGGTTCAGCTTCTTGTTGCGGTTAGGGTTATGTTTAGGGTTGTTAGGAAAGAGTGAAGACGCAGAGTCCTGTTGAGTGTGGGGTTGCGTAAAGGCTCCCCCAGGGAGTTCAGGTGTACCCAAAGGCTTCCGCTGAGAGCACTTTTGGATGGCAGAAAGTGGCACCGTACGTGTTTTTTCGGGTCTAACTCGGGTTCAGCTTCTTGTTGCGGTTAGGATTATGTTTAGGGTTGTTAGGAAAGAGTGAAGACGCAGAGTCCTGTTGAGTGTGGGGTTGCGTAAAGGCTCCCCCAGGGAGTTCAGGTGTACCCAAAGGCTTCCGCTGAGAGCACTTTTTGATGGCAGAAAGTGGCACCGTACGTGTTTTTTCGGGTCTAACTCGGGTTCAGCTTCTTGTTGCGGTTAGGGTTATGTTTAGGGTTGTTAGGAAAGAGTGAAGACGCAGAGTCCTGTTGAGTGTGGGGTTGCGTAAAGGCTCCCCCAGGGAGTTCAGGTGTACCCAAAGGCTTCCGCTGAGAGCACTTTTTGATGGCAGAAAGTGGCACCGTACGTGTTTTTTCGGGTCTAACTCGGGTTCAGCTTCTTGTTGCGGTTAGGGTTATGTTTAGGGTTGTTAGGAAAGAGTGAAGACGCAGAGTCCTGTTGAGTGTGGGGTTGCGTAAAGGCTCCCCCAGGGAGTTCAGGTGTACCCAAAGGCTTCCGCTGAGAGCACTTTTTGATGGCAGAAAGTGGCACCGTACGTGTTTTTTCGGGTCTAACTCGGGTTCAGCTTCTTGTTGCGGTTAGGGATATGTTTAGGGTTGTTAGGAAAGAGTGAAGACGCAGAGTCCTGTTGAGTGTGGGGTTGCGTAAAGGCTCCCCCAGGGAGTTCAGGTGTACCCAAAGGCTTCCGCTGAGAGCACTTTTGGATGGCAGAAAGTGGCACCGTACGTGTTTTTTCGGGTCTAACTCGGGTTCAGCTTCTTGTTGCGGTTAGGGTTATGCTTAGGGTTGTTAGGAAAGAGTGAAGACGCAGAGTCCTGTTGAGTGTGGGGTTGCGTAAAGGCTCCCCCAGGGAGTTCAGGTGTACCCAAAGGCTTCCGCTGAGAGCACTTTTTGATGGCAGAAAGTGGCACCGTACGTGTTTTTTTGGGTCTAACTCGGGTTCAGCTTCTTGTTGCGGTTAGGGTTATGTTTAGGGTTGTTAGGAAAGAGTGAAGACGCAGAGTCCTGTTGAGTGTGGGGTTGCGTAAAGGCTCCTCCAGGGAGTTCAGTTGTACCCAAAGGCTTCCGCTGAGAGCACTTTTTGATGGCAGAAAGTGGCACCGTACGTGTTTTTTCGGGTCTAACTCGGGTTCAGCTTCTTGTTGCGGTTAGGGTTATGTTTAGGGTTGTTAGGAAAGAGTGAAGACGCAGAGTCCTGTTGAGTGTGGGGTTGCGTAAAGGCTCCCCCAGGGAGTTCAGGTGTACCCAAAGGCTTCCGCTGAGAGCACTTTTGGATGGCAGAAAGTGGCACCGTACGTGTTTTTTCGGATCTAACTCGGGTTCAGCTTCTTGTTGCGGTTAGGGTTATGTTTAGGGTTGTTAGGAAAGAGTGAAGACGCAGAGTCCTGTTGAGTGTGGGGTTGCGTAAAGGCTCCTCCAGGGAGTTCAGGTGTACCCAAAGGCTTCCGCTGAGAGCACTTTTTGATGGCAGAAAGTGGCACCGTACGTGTTTTTTCGGGTCTAACTCGGGTTCAGCTTCTTGTTCCGGTTAGGGTTATGTTTAGGGTTGTTAGGAAAGAGTGAAGACGCAGAGTCCTGTTGAGTGTGGGGTTGCGTAAAGGCTCCCCCAGGGAGTTCAGGTGTACCCAAAGGCTTCCGCTGAGAGCACTTTTTGATGGCAGAAAGTGGCACCGTACGTGTTTTTTCGGGTCTAACTCGGGTTGAGCTTCTTGTTGCGGTTAGGGTTATGTTTAGGGTTGTTAGGAAAGAGTGAAGACGCAGAGTCCTGTTGAGTGTGGGGTTGCGTAAAGGCTCCCCCAGGGAGTTCAGGTGTACCCAAAGGCTTCCTCTGAGAGCACTTTTTGATGGCAGAAAGTGGCACCGTACGTGTTTTTTCGGGTCTAACTCGGGTTCAGCTTCTTGTTGCGGTTAGGGTTATGTTTAGGGTTGTTAGGAAAGAGTGAAGACGCAGAGTCCTGTTGAGTGTGGGGTTGCGTAAAGGCTCCCCCAGGGAGTTCAGGTGTACCCAAAGGCTTCCGCTGAGAGCACTTTTGGATGGCAGAAAGTGGCACCGTACGTGTTTTTTCGGGTCTAACTCGGGTTCAGCTTCTTGTTGCGGTTAGGGTTATGTTTAGGGTTGTTAGGAAAGAGTGAAGACGCAGAGTCCTGTTGAGTGTGGGGTTGCGTAAAGGCTCCCCCAGGGAGTTCAGGTGTACCCAAAGGCTTCCGCTGAGAGCACTTTTGGATGGCAGAAAGTGGCACCGTACGTGTTTTTTCGGGTCTAACTCGGGTTCAGCTTCTTGTTGCGGTTAGGATTATGTTTAGGGTTGTTAGGAAAGAGTGAAGACGCAGAGTCCTGTTGAGTGTGGGGTTGCGTAAAGGCTCCCCCAGGGAGTTCAGGTGTACCCAAAGGCTTCCGCTGAGAGCACTTTTTGATGGCAGAAAGTGGCACCGTACGTGTTTTTTCGGGTCTAACTCGGGTTCAGCTTCTTGTTGCGGTTAGGGTTATGTTTAGGGTTGTTAGGAAAGAGTGAAGACGCAGAGTCCTGTTGAGTGTGGGGTTGCGTAAAGGCTCCCCCAGGGAGTTCAGGTGTACCCAAAGGCTTCCGCTGAGAGCACTTTTTGATGGCAGAAAGTGGCACCGTACGTGTTTTTTCGGGTCTAACTCGGGTTCAGCTTCTTGTTGCGGTTAGGGTTATGTTTAGGGTTGTTAGGAAAGAGTGAAGACGCAGAGTCCTGTTGAGTGTGGGGTTGCGTAAAGGCTCCCCCAGGGAGTTCAGGTGTACCCAAAGGCTTCCGCTGAGAGCACTTTTTGATGGCAGAAAGTGGCACCGTACGTGTTTTTTCGGGTCTAACTCGGGTTCAGCTTCTTGTTGCGGTTAGGGATATGTTTAGGGTTGTTAGGAAAGAGTGAAGACGCAGAGTCCTGTTGAGTGTGGGGTTGCGTAAAGGCTCCCCCAGGGAGTTCAGGTGTACCCAAAGGCTTCCGCTGAGAGCACTTTTGGATGGCAGAAAGTGGCACCGTACGTGTTTTTTCGGGTCTAACTCGGGTTCAGCTTCTTGTTGCGGTTAGGGTTATGCTTAGGGTTGTTAGGAAAGAGTGAAGACGCAGAGTCCTGTTGAGTGTGGGGTTGCGTAAAGGCTCCCCCAGGGAGTTCAGGTGTACCCAAAGGCTTCCGCTGAGAGCACTTTTTGATGGCAGAAAGTGGCACCGTACGTGTTTTTTTGGGTCTAACTCGGGTTCAGCTTCTTGTTGCGGTTAGGGTTATGTTTAGGGTTGTTAGGAAAGAGTGAAGACGCAGAGTCCTGTTGAGTGTGGGGTTGCGTAAAGGCTCCTCCAGGGAGTTCAGGTGTACCCAAAGGCTTCCGCTGAGAGCACTTTTTGATGGCAGAAAGTGGCACCGTACGTGTTTTTTCGGGTCTAACTCGGGTTCAGCTTCTTGTTGCGGTTAGGGTTATGTTTAGGGTTGTTAGGAAAGAGTGAAGACGCAGAGTCCTGTTGAGTGTGGGGTTGCGTAAAGGCTCCCCCAGGGAGTTCAGGTGTACCCAAAGGCTTCCGCTGAGAGCACTTTTGGATGGCAGAAAGTGGCACCGTACGTGTTTTTTCGGATCTAACTCGGGTTCAGCTTCTTGTTGCGGTTAGGGTTATGTTTAGGGTTGTTAGGAAAGAGTGAAGACGCAGAGTCCTGTTGAGTGTGGGGTTGCGTAAAGGCTCCTCCAGGGAGTTCAGGTGTACCCAAAGGCTTCCGCTGAGAGCACTTTTTGATGGCAGAAAGTGGCACCGTACGTGTTTTTTCGGGTCTAACTCGGGTTCAGCTTCTTGTTGCGGTTAGGGTTATGTTTAGGGTTGTTAGGAAAGAGTGAAGACGCAGAGTCCTGTTGAGTGTGGGGTTGCGTAAAGGCTCCCCCAGGGAGTTCAGGTGTACCCAAAGGCTTCCGCTGAGAGCACTTTTGGATGGCAGAAAGTGGCACCGTACGTGTTTTTTCGGGTCTAACTCGGGTTCAGCTTCTTGTTGCGGTTAGGGTTATGTTTAGGGTTGTTAGGAAAGAGTGAAGACGCAGAGTCCTGTTGAGTGTGGGGTTGCGTAAAGGCTCCCCCAGGGAGTTCAGGTGTACCCAAAGGCTTCTGCTGAGAGCACTTTTTGATGGCAGAAAGTGGCACCGTACGTGTTTTTTCGGGTCTAACTCGGGTTCAGCTTCTTGTTGCGGTTAGGGTTATGTTTAGGGTTGTTAGGAAAGAGTGAAGACGCAGAGTCCTGTTGAGTGTGGGGTTGCGTAAAGGCTCCCCCAGGGAGTTCAGGTGTACCCAAAGGCTTCCGCTGAGAGCACTTTTTGATGGCAGAAAGTGGCACCGTACGTGTTTTTTCGGGTCTAACTCGGGTTCAGCTTCTTGTTGCGGTTAGGATTATGTTTAGGGTTGTTAGGAAAGAGTGAAGACGCAGAGTCCTGTTGAGTGTGGGGTTGCGTAAAGGCTCCCCCAGGGAGTTCAGGTGTACCCAAAGGCTTCCGCTGAGAGCACTTTTTGACGGCAGAAAGTGGCACCGTACGTGTTTTTTAGGGTCTAACTTGGGTTCAGCTTCTTGTTGCGGTTAGGGTTATGTTTAGGGTTGTTAGGAAAGAGTGAAGACGCAGAGTCCTGTTGAGTGTGGGGTTGCGTAAAGGCTCCTCCAGGGAGTTCAGGTGTACCCAAAGGCTTCCGCTGAGAGCACTTTTTGACGGCAGAAAGTGGCACCGTACGTGTTTTTTCGGGTCTAACTCGGGTTGAGCTTCTTGTTGCGGTTAGGGTTATGTTTAGGGTTGTTAGGAAAGAGTGAAGACGCAGAGTCCTGTTGAGTGTGGGGTTGCGTAAAGGCTCCCCCAGGGAGTTCAGGTGTACCCAAAGGCTTCCGCTGAGAGCACTTTTTGATGGCAGAAAGTGGCACCGTACGTGTTTTTTCGGGTCTAACTCGGGTTCAGCTTCTTGTTGCGGTTAGGGTTATGTTTAGGGTTGTTAGGAAAGAGTGAAGACGCAGAGTCCTGTTGAGTGTGGGGTTGCGTAAAGGCTCCCCCAGGGAGTTCAGGTGTACCCAAAGGCTTCCGCTGAGAGCACTTTTTGATGGCAGAAAGTGGCACCGTACGTGTTTTTTCGGGTCTAACTCGGGTTCAGCTTCTTGTTGCGGTTAGGGTTATGTTTAGGGTTGTTAGGAAAGAGTGAAGACGCAGAGTCCTGTTGAGTGTGGGGTTGCGTAAAGGCTCCCCCAGGGAGTTCAGGTGTACCCAAAGGCTTCCGCTGAGAGCACTTTTGGATGGCAGAAAGTGGCACCGTACGTGTTTTTTCGGGTCTAACTCGGGTTCAGCTTCTTGTTGCGGTTAGGGTTATGTTTAGGGTTGTTAGGAAACAGTGAAGACGCAGAGTCCTGTTGAGTGTGGGGTTGCGTAAAGGCTCCCCCAGGGAGTTCAGGTGTACCCAAAGGCTTCCGCTGAGAGCACTTTTTGACGGCAGAAAGTGGCACCGTACGTGTTTTTTCGGGTCTAACTCGGGTTGAGCTTCTTGTTCCGGTTAGGGTTATGTTTAGGGTTGTTAGGAAAGAGTGAAGACTCAGAGTCCTGTTGAGTGTGGGGTTGCGTAAAGGCTCCCCCAGGGAGTTCAGGTGTACCCAAAGGCTTCCGCTGAGAGCACTTTTGGATGGCAGAAAGTGGCACCGTACGTGTTTTTTCGGGTCTAACTCGGGTTCAGCTTCTTGTTGCGGTTAGGGTTATGTTTAGGGTTGTTAGGAAAGAGTGAAGACGCAGAGTCCTGTTGAGTGTGGGGTTGCGTAAAGGCTCCCCCAGGGAGTTCAGGTGTACCCAAAGGCTTCCGCTGAGAGCACTTTTAGATGGCAGAAAGTGGCACCGTACGTGTTTTTTCGGGTCTAACTCGGGTTGAGCTTCTTGTTCCGGTTAGGGTTATGTTTAGGGTTGTTAGGAAAGAGTGAAGACGCAGAGTCCTGTTGAGTGTGGGGTTGCGTAAAGGCTCCTCCAGGGAGTTCAGGTGTACCCAAAGGCTTCCGCTGAGAGCACTTTTTGATGGCAGAAAGTGGCACCGTACGTGTTTTTTCGGGTCTAACTCGGGTTCAGCTTCTTGTTGCGGTTAGGGTTATGTTTAGGGTTGTTAGGAAAGAGTGAAGACGCAGAGTCCTGTTGAGTGTGGGGTTGCGTAAAGGCTCCCCCAGGGAGTTCAGGTGTACCCAAAGGCTTCCGCTGAGAGCACTTTTTGATGGCAGAAAGTGGCACCGTACGTGTTTTTTCGGGTCTAACTCGGGTTCAGCTTCTTGTTGCGGTTAGGGTTATGTTTAGGGTTGTTAGGAAAGAGTGAAGACGCAGAGTCCTGTTGAGTGTGGGGTTGCGTAAAGGCTCCCCCAGGGAGTTCAGGTGTACCCAAAGGCTTCCGCTGAGAGCACTTTTTGATGGCAGAAAGTGGCACCGTACGTGTTTTTTCGGGTCTAACTCGGGTTCAGCTTCTTGTTGCGGTTAGGGTTATGTTTAGGGTTGTTAGGAAAGAGTGAAGACGCAGAGTCCTGTTGAGTGTGGGGTTGCGTAAAGGCTCCCCCAGGGAGTTCAGGTGTACCCAAAGGCTTCCGCTGAGAGCACTTTTTGACGGCAGAAAGTGGCACCGTACGTGTTTTTTCGGGTCTAACTCGGGTTCAGCTTCTTGTTGCGGTTAGGGTTATGTTTAGGGTTGTTAGGAAAGAGTGAAGACGCAGAGTCCTGTTGAGTGTGGGGTTGCGTAAAGGCTCCCCCAGGGAGTTCAGGTGTACCCAAAGGCTTCCGCTGAGAGCACTTTTTGACGGCAGAAAGTGGCACCGTACGTGTTTTTTCGGGTCTAACTCGGGTTGAGCTTCTTGTTCCGGTTAGGGTTATGTTTAGGGTTGTTAGGAAAGAGTGAAGACTCAGAGTCCTGTTGAGTGTGGGGTTGCGTAAAGGCTCCCCCAGGGAGTTCAGGTGTACCCAAAGGCTTCCGCTGAGAGCACTTTTGGATGGCAGAAAGTGGCACCGTACGTGTTTTTTCGGGTCTAACTCGGGTTCAGCTTCTTGTTGCGGTTAGGGTTATGTTTAGGGTTGTTAGGAAAGAGTGAAGACGCAGAGTCCTGTTGAGTGTGGGGTTGCGTAAAGGCTCCCCCAGGGAGTTCAGGTGTACCCAAAGGCTTCCGCTGAGAGCACTTTTTGACGGCAGAAAGTGGCACCGTACGTGTTTTTTCGGGTCTAACTCGGGTTGAGCTTCTTGTTCCGGTTAGGGTTATGTTTAGGGTTGTTAGGAAAGAGTGAAGACGCAGAGTCCTGTTGAGTGTGGGGTTGCGTAAAGGCTCCTCCAGGGAGTTCAGGTGTACCCAAAGGCTTCCGCTGAGAGCACTTTTTGATGGCAGAAAGTGGCACCGTACGTGTTTTTTCGGGTCTAACTCGGGTTCAGCTTCTTGTTGCGGTTAGGGTTATGTTTAGGGTTGTTAGGAAAGAGTGAAGACGCAGAGTCCTGTTGAGTGTGGGGTTGCGTAAAGGCTCCCCCAGGGAGTTCAGGTGTACCCAAAGGCTTCCGCTGAGAGCACTTTTTGATGGCAGAAAGTGGCACCGTACGTGTTTTTTCGGGTCTAACTCGGGTTCAGCTTCTTGTTGCGGTTAGGGTTATGTTTAGGGTTGTTAGGAAAGAGTGAAGACGCAGAGTCCTGTTGAGTGTGGGGTTGCGTAAAGGCTCCCCCAGGGAGTTCAGGTGTACCCAAAGGCTTCCGCTGAGAGCACTTTTGGATGGCAGAAAGTGGCACCGTACGTGTTTTTTCGGGTCTAACTCGGGTTCAGCTTCTTGTTGCGGTTAGGGTTATGTTTAGGGTTGTTAGGAAAGAGTGAAGACGCAGAGTCCTGTTGAGTGTGGGGTTGCGTAAAGGCTCCCCCAGGGAGTTCAGGTGTACCCAAAGGCTTCCGCTGAGAGCACTTTTTGACGGCAGAAAGTGGCACCGTACGTGTTTTTTCGGGTCTAACTCGGGTTGAGCTTCTTGTTCCGGTTAGGGTTATGTTTAGGGTTGTTAGGAAAGAGTGAAGACTCAGAGTCCTGTTGAGTGTGGGGTTGCGTAAAGGCTCCCCCAGGGAGTTCAGGTGTACCCAAAGGCTTCCGCTGAGAGCACTTTTTGATGGCAGAAAGTGGCACTGTACGTGTTTTTTCGGGTCTAACTCGGGTTCAGCTTCTTGTTGCGGTTAGGGTTATGTTTAGGGTTGTTAGGAAAGAGTGAAGACGCAGAGTCCTGTTGAGTGTGGGGTTGCGTAAAGGCTCCCCCAGGGAGTTCAGGTGTACCCAAAGGCTTCCGCTGAGAGCACTTTTGGATGGCAGAAAGTGGCACTGTACGTGTTTTTTCGGGTCTAACTCGGGTTCAGCTTCTTGTTGCGGTTAGGGTTATGTTTAGGGTTGTTAGGAAAGAGTGAAGACGCAGAGTCCTGTTGAGTGTGGGGTTGCGTAAAGGCTCCCCCAGGGAGTTCAGGTGTACCCAAAGGCTTCCGCTGAGAGCACTTTTTGACGGCAGAAAGTGGCACCGTACGTGTTTTTTCGGGTCTAACTCGGGTTGAGCTTCTTGTTCCGGTTAGGGTTATGTTTAGGGTTGTTAGGAAAGAGTGAAGACTCAGAGTCCTGTTGAGTGTGGGGTTGCGTAAAGGCTCCCCCAGGGAGTTCAGGTGTACCCAAAGGCTTCCGCTGAGAGCACTTTTTGATGGCAGAAAGTGGCACTGTACGTGTTTTTTCGGGTCTAACTCGGGTTCAGCTTCTTGTTGCGGTTAGGGTTATGTTTAGGGTTGTTAGGAAAGAGTGAAGACGCAGAGTCCTGTTGAGTGTGGGGTTGCGTAAAGGCTCCCCCAGGGAGTTCAGGTGTACCCAAAGGCTTCCGCTGAGAGCACTTTTGGATGGCAGAAAGTGGCACCGTACGTGTTTTTTCGGGTCTAACTCGGGTTCAGCTTCTTGTTGCGGTTAGGGTTATGTTTAGGGTTGTTAGGAAAGAGTGAAGACGCAGAGTCCTGTTGAGTGTGGGGTTGCGTAAAGGCTCCCCCAGGGAGTTCAGGTGTACCCAAAGGCTTCCGCTGAGAGCACTTTTAGATGGCAGAAAGTGGCACCGTACGTGTTTTTTCGGGTCTAACTCGGGTTCAGCTTCTTGTTGCGGTTAGGGTTATGTTTAGGGTTGTTAGGAAAGAGTGAAGACGCAGAGTCCTGTTGAGTGTGGGGTTGCGTAAAGGCTCCTCCAGGGAGTTCAGGTGTACCCAAAGGCTTCCGCTGAGAGCACTTTTTGATGACAGAAAGTGGCACCGTACGTGTTTTTTCGGGTCTAACTCGGGTTCAGCTTCTTGTTGCGGTTAGGGTTATGTTTAGGGTTGTTAGGAAAGAGTGAAGACGCAGAGTCCTGTTGAGTGTGGGGTTGCGTAAAGGCTCCCCCAGGGAGTTCAGGTGTACCCAAAGGCTTCCGCTGAGAGCACTGTTTGACGGCAGAAAGTGGCACCGTACGTGTTTTTTCGGGTCTAACTCGGGTTCAGCTTCTTGTTGCGGTTAGGGTTATGTTTAGGGTTGTTAGGAAAGAGTGAAGACTCAGAGTCCTGTTGAGTGTGGGGTTGCGTAAAGGCTCCCCCAGGGAGTTCAGGTGTACCCAAAGGCTTCCGCTGAGAGCACTTTTGGATGGCAGAAAGTGGCACCGTACGTGTTTTTTCGGGTCTAACTCGGGTTCAGCTTCTTGTTGCGGTTAGGGTTATGTTTAGGGTTGTTAGGAAAGAGTAAAGACGCAGAGTCCTGTTGAGTGTGGGGTTGCGTAAAGGCTCCCCCAGGGAGTTCAGGTGTACCCAAAGGCTTCTGCTGAGAGCACTTTTTGATGGCAGAAAGTGGCACCGTACGTGTTTTTTCGGGTCTAACTCGGGTTCAGCTTCTTGTTGCGGTTAGGGTTATGTTTAGGGTTGTTAGGAAAGAGTGAAGACGCAGAGTCCTGTTGAGTGTGGGGTTGCGTAAAGGCTCCCCCAGGGAGTTCAGGTGTACCCAAAGGCTTCCGCTGAGAGCACTTTTTGATGGCAGAAAGTGGCACCGTACGTGTTTTTTCGGGTCTAACTCGGGTTCAGCTTCTTGTTGCGGTTAGGGATATGTTTAGGGTTGTTAGGAAAGAGTGAAGACGCAGAGTCCTGTTGAGTGTGGGGTTGCGTAAAGGCTCCCCCAGGGAGTTCAGGTGTACCCAAAGGCTTCCGCTGAGAGCACTTTTGGATGGCAGAAAGTGGCACCGTACGTGTTTTTTCGGGTCTAACTCGGGTTCAGCTTCTTGTTGCGGTTAGGGTTATGTTTAGGGTTGTTAGGAAAGAGTGAAGACGCAGAGTCCTGTTGAGTGTGGGGTTGCGTAAAGGCTCCCCCAGGGAGTTCAGGTGTACCCAAAGGCTTCCGCTGAGAGCACTTTTGGATGGCAGAAAGTGGCACCGTACGTGTTTTTTCGGGTCTAACTCGGGTTCAGATTCTTGTTCCGGTTAGGCTTATGTTTGAGGTTGTTAGGAAAGAGTGAAGACGCAGAGTCCTGTTGAGTGTGGGGTTGCGTAAAGGCTCCCCCAGGGAGTTCAGGTGTACCCAAAGGCTTCCGCTGAGAGCACTTTTTGATGGCAGAAAGTGGCACCGTACGTGTTTTTTCGGGTCTAACTCGGGTTCAGCTTCTTGTTGCGGTTAGGGTTATGTTTAGGGTTGTTAGGAAAGAGTGAAGACGCAGAGTCCTGTTGAGTGTGGGGTTGCGTAAAGGCTCCTCCAGGGAGTTCAGGTGTACCCAAAGGCTTCCGCTCAGAGCACTTTTTGATGGCAGAAAGTGGCACCGTACGTGTTTTTTCGGGTCTAACTCGGGTTCAGCTTCTTGTTGCGGTTAGGGTTATGTTTAGGGTTGTTAGGAAAGAGTGAAGACGCAGAGTCCTGTTGAGTGTGGGGTTGCGTAAAGGCTCCCCCAGGGAGTTCAGGTGTACCCAAAGGCTTCCGCTGAGAGCACTTTTTGATGGCAGAAAGTGGCACCGTACGTGTTTTTTCGGGTCTAACTCGGGTTCAGCTTCTTGTTGCGGTTAGGGTTATGTTTAGGGTTGTTAGGAAAGAGTGAAGACGCAGAGTCCTGTTGAGTGTGGGGTTGCGTAAAGGCTCCCCCAGGGAGTTCAGGTGTACCCAAAGGCTTCCGCTGAGAGCACTTTTTGACGGCAGAAAGTGGCACCGTACGTGTTTTTTCGGGTCTAACTCGGGTTCAGCTTCTTGTTGCGGTTAGGGTTATGTTTAGGGTTGTTAGGAAAGAGTGAAGACGCAGAGTCCTGTTGAGTGTGGGGTTGCGTAAAGGCTCCCCCAGGGAGTTCAGGTGTACCCAAAGGCTTCCGCTGAGAGCACTTTTTGATGGCAGAAAGTGGCACCGTACGTGTTTTTTCGGGTCTAACTCGGGTTCAGCTTCTTGTTGCGGTTAGGGTTATGTTTAGGGTTGTTAGGAAAGAGTGAAGACGCAGAGTCCTGTTGAGTGTGGGGTTGCGTAAAGGCTCCCCCAGGGAGTTCAGGTGTACCCAAAGGCTTCCGCTGAGAGCACTTTTTGATGGCAGAAAGTGGCACCGTACGTGTTTTTTCGGGTCTAACTCGGGTTCAGCTTCTTGTTGCGGTTAGGGTTATGTTTAGGGTTGTTAGGAAAGAGTGAAGACGCAGAGTCCTGTTGAGTGTGGGGTTGCGTAAAGGCTCCCCCAGGGAGTTCAGGTGTACCCAAAGGCTTCCGCTGAGAGCACTTTTTGATGGCAGAAAGTGGCACCGTACGTGTTTTTTCGGGTCTAACTCGGGTTCAGCTTCTTGTTGCGGTTAGGCTTATGTTTAGGGTTGTTAGGAAAGAGTGAAGACGCAGAGTCCTGTTGAGTGTGGGGTTGCATAAAGGCTCCCCCAGGGAGTTCAGGTGTACCCAAAGGCTTCCGCTGAGAGCACTTTTTGATGGCAGAAAGTGGCACCGTACGTGTTTTTATGGGTCTAACTCGGGTTCAGCTTCTTGTTGCGGTTAGGGTTATGTTTAGGGTTGTTAGGAAAGAGTGAAGACGCAGAGTCCTGTTGAGTGTGGGGTTGCGTAAAGGCTCCCCCAGGGAGTTCAGGTGTACCCAAAGGCTTCCGCTGAGAGCACTTTTGGATGGCAGAAAGTGGCACCGTACGTGTTTTTTCGGGTCTAACTCGGGTTCAGCTTCTTGTTGAGGTTAGGATTATGTTTAGGGTTGTTAGGAAAGAGTGAAGACGCAGAGTCCTGTTGAGTGTGGGGTTGCGTAAAGGCTCCCCCAGGGAGTTCAGGTGTACCCAAAGGCTTCCGCTGAGAGCACTTTTTGACGGCAGAAAGTGGCACCGTACGTGTTTTTTCGGGTCTAACTCGGGTTCAGCTTCTTGTTCCGGTTAGGGTTATGTTTAGGGTTGTTAGGAAAGAGTGAAGACGCAGAGTCCTGTTGAGTGTGGGGTTGCGTAAAGGCTCCTCCAGGGAGTTCAGGTGTATCCAAAGGCTTCCGCTGAGAGCACTTTTTGATGGCAGAAAGTGGCACCGTACGTGTTTTTTCGGGTCTAACTCGGGTTCAGCTTCTTGTTGCGGTTAGGGTTATGTTTAGGGTTGTTAGGAAAGAGTGAAGACGCAGAGTCCTGTTGAGTGTGGGGTTGCGTAAAGGCTCCCCCAGGGAGTTCAGGTGTACCCAAAGGCTTCCGCTGAGAGCACTTTTTGATGGCAGAAAGTGGCACCGTACGTGTTTTTTCGGGTCTAACTCGGGTTCAGCTTCTTGTTGCGGTTAGGGTTATGTTTAGGGTTGTTAGGAAAGAGTGAAGACGCAGAGTCCTGTTGAGTGTGGGGTTGCGTAAAGGCTCCCCCAGGGAGTTCAGGTGTACCCAAAGGCTTCCGCTGAGAGCACTTTTTGATGGCAGAAAGTGGCACCGTACGTGTTTTTTCGGGTCTAACTCGGGTTCAGCTTCTTGTTGCGGTTAGGGTTATGTTTAGGGTTGTTAGGAAAGAGTGAAGACGCAGAGTCCTGTTGAGTGTGGGGTTGCGTAAAGGCTCCCCCAGGGAGTTCAGGTGTACCCAAAGGCTTCCGCTGAGAGCACTTTTGACTGCAGAAAGTGGCACCGTACGTGTTTTTTCGGGTCTAACTCGGGTTCAGCTTCTTGTTGCGGTTAGGGTTATGTTTAGGGTTGTTAGGAAAGAGTGAAGACGCAGAGTCCTGTTGAGTGTGGGGTTGCGTAAAGGCTCCCCCAGGGAGTTCAGGTGTACCCAAAGGCTTCCGCTGAGAGCACTTTTTGATGGCAGAAAGTGGCACCGTACGTGTTTTTTCGGGTCTAACTCGGGTTCAGCTTCTTGTTGCGGTTAGGGTTATGTTTAGGGTTGTTAGGAAAGAGTGAAGACGCAGAGTCCTGTTGAGTGTGGGGTTGCGTAAAGGCTCCCCCAGGGAGTTCAGGTGTACCCAAAGGCTTCCGCTGAGAGCACTTTTTGATGGCAGAAAGTGGCACCGTACGTGTTTTTTCGGGTCTAACTCGGGTTCAGCTTCTTGTTGCGGTTAGGGTTATGTTTAGGGTTGTTAGGAAAGAGTGAAGACGCAGAGTCCTGTTGAGTGTGGGGTTGCGTAAAGGCTCCCCCAGGGAGTTCAGGTGTACCCAAAGGCTTCCGCTGAGAGCACTTTTTGATGGCAGAAAGTGGCACCGTACGTGTTTTTTCGGGTCTAACTCGGGTTCAGCTTCTTGTTGCGGTTAGGCTTATGTTTAGGGTTGTTAGGAAAGAGTGAAGACGCAGAGTCCTGTTGAGTGTGGGGTTGCATAAAGGCTCCCCCAGGGAGTTCAGGTGTACCCAAAGGCTTCCGCTGAGAGCACTTTTTGATGGCAGAAAGTGGCACCGTACGTGTTTTTATGGGTCTAACTCGGGTTCAGCTTCTTGTTGCGGTTAGGGTTATGTTTAGGGTTGTTAGGAAAGAGTGAAGACGCAGAGTCCTGTTGAGTGTGGGGTTGCGTAAAGGCTCCCCCAGGGAGTTCAGGTGTACCCAAAGGCTTCCGCTGAGAGCACTTTTGGATGGCAGAAAGTGGCACCGTACGTGTTTTTTCGGGTCTAACTCGGGTTCAGCTTCTTGTTGAGGTTAGGATTATGTTTAGGGTTGTTAGGAAAGAGTGAAGACGCAGAGTCCTGTTGAGTGTGGGGTTGCGTAAAGGCTCCCCCAGGGAGTTCAGGTGTACCCAAAGGCTTCCGCTGAGAGCACTTTTTGACGGCAGAAAGTGGCACCGTACGTGTTTTTTCGGGTCTAACTCGGGTTCAGCTTCTTGTTCCGGTTAGGGTTATGTTTAGGGTTGTTAGGAAAGAGTGAAGACGCAGAGTCCTGTTGAGTGTGGGGTTGCGTAAAGGCTCCTCCAGGGAGTTCAGGTGTATCCAAAGGCTTCCGCTGAGAGCACTTTTTGATGGCAGAAAGTGGCACCGTACGTGTTTTTTCGGGTCTAACTCGGGTTGAGCTTCTTGTTGCGGTTAGGGTTATGTTTAGGGTTGTTAGGAAAGAGTGAAGACGCAGAGTCCTGTTGAGTGTGGGGTTGCGTAAAGGCTCCCCCAGGGAGTTCAGGTGTACCCAAAGGCTTCCGCTGAGAGCACTTTTGGATGGCAGAAAGTGGCACCGTACGTGTTTTTTCGGGTCTAACTCGGGTTCAGCTTCTTGTTGCGGTTAGGGTTATGTTTAGGGTTGTTAGGAAAGAGTGAAGACGCAGAGTCCTGTTGAGTGTGGGGTTGCGTAAAGGCTCCCCCAGGGAGTTCAGGTGTACCCAAAGGCTTCCGCTGAGAGCACTTTTTGATGGCAGAAAGTGGCACCGTACGTGTTTTTTCGGGTCTAACTCGGGTTCAGCTTCTTGTTGCGGTTAGGCTTATGTTTAGGGTTGTTAGGAAAGAGTGAAGACGCAGAGTCCTGTTGAGTGTGGGGTTGCATAAAGGCTCCCCCAGGGAGTTCAGGTGTACCCAAAGGCTTCCGCTGAGAGCACTTTTTGATGGCAGAAAGTGGCACCGTACGTGTTTTTATGGGTCTAACTCGGGTTCAGCTTCTTGTTGCGGTTAGGGTTATGTTTAGGGTTGTTAGGAAAGAGTGAAGACGCAGAGTCCTGTTGAGTGTGGGGTTGCGTAAAGGCTCCCCCAGGGAGTTCAGGTGTACCCAAAGGCTTCCGCTGAGAGCACTTTTGGATGGCAGAAAGTGGCACCGTACGTGTTTTTTCGGGTCTAACTCGGGTTCAGCTTCTTGTTGAGGTTAGGATTATGTTTAGGGTTGTTAGGAAAGAGTGAAGACGCAGAGTCCTGTTGAGTGTGGGGTTGCGTAAAGGCTCCCCCAGGGAGTTCAGGTGTACCCAAAGGCTTCCGCTGAGAGCACTTTTTGACGGCAGAAAGTGGCACCGTACGTGTTTTTTCGGGTCTAACTCGGGTTCAGCTTCTTGTTCCGGTTAGGGTTATGTTTAGGGTTGTTAGGAAAGAGTGAAGACGCAGAGTCCTGTTGAGTGTGGGGTTGCGTAAAGGCTCCTCCAGGGAGTTCAGGTGTATCCAAAGGCTTCCGCTGAGAGCACTTTTTGATGGCAGAAAGTGGCACCGTACGTGTTTTTTCGGGTCTAACTCGGGTTGAGCTTCTTGTTGCGGTTAGGGTTATGTTTAGGGTTGTTAGGAAAGAGTGAAGACGCAGAGTCCTGTTGAGTGTGGGGTTGCGTAAAGGCTCCCCCAGGGAGTTCAGGTGTACCCAAAGGCTTCCGCTGAGAGCACTTTTGGATGGCAGAAAGTGGCACCGTACGTGTTTTTTCGGGTCTAACTCGGGTTCAGCTTCTTGTTGCGGTTAGGGTTATGTTTAGGGTTTTTAGGAAAGAGTGAAGACGCAGAGTCCTGTTGAGTGTGGGGTTGTGTAAAGGCTCCCCCAGGGAGTTCAGGTGTACCCAAAGGCTTCCGCTGAGAGCACTTTTGGATGGCAGAAAGTGGCACCGTACGTGTTTTTTCGGGTCTAACTCGGGTTCAGCTTCTTGTTGCGGTTAGGGTTATGTTTAGGGTTGTTAGGAAAGAGTGAAGACGCAGAGTCCTGTTGAGTGTGGGGTTGCGTAAAGGCTCCTCCAGGGAGTTCAGGTGTACCCAAAGGCTTCCGCTCAGAGCACTTTTTGATGGCAGAAAGTGGCACCGTACGTGTTTTTTCGGGTCTAACTCGGGTTCAGCTTCTTGTTGCGGTTAGGGTTATGTTTAGGGTTGTTAGGAAAGAGTGAAGACGCAGAGTCCTGTTGAGTGTGGGGTTGCGTAAAGGCTCCCCCAGGGAGTTCAGGTGTACCCAAAGGCTTCCGCTGAGAGCACTTTTGGATGGCAGAAAGTGGCACCGTACGTGTTTTTTCGGGTCTAACTCGGGTTCAGCTTCTTGTTGCGGTTAGGGTTATGTTTAGGGTTGTTAGGAAAGAGTGAAGACGCAGAGTCCTGTTGAGTGTGGGGTTGCGTAAAGGCTCCCCCAGGGAGTTCAGGTGTACCCAAAGGCTTCCGCTGAGAGCACTTTTGGATGGCAGAAAGTGGCACCGTACGTGTTTTTTCGGGTCTAACTCGGGTTCAGCTTCTTGTTGCGGTTAGGGTTATGTTTAGGGTTGTTAGGAAAGAGTGAAGACGCAGAGTCCTGTTGAGTGTGGGGTTGCGTAAAGGCTCCCCCAGGGAGTTCAGGTGTACCCAAAGGCTTCCGCTGAGAGCACTTTTGGATGGCAGAAAGTGGCACCGTACGTGTTTTTTCGGGTCTAACTCGGGTTCAGCTTCTTGTTGCGGTTAGGGTTATGTTTAGGGTTGTTAGGAAAGAGTGAAGACGCAGAGTCCTGCTGAGTGTGGGGTTGCGTAAAGGCTCCCCCAGGGAGTTCAGGTGTACCCAAAGGCTTCCGCTGAGAGCACTTTTGATGGCAGAAAGTGGCACCGTACGTGTTTTTTCGGGTCTAACTCGGGTTCAGCTTCTTGTTGCGGTTAGGGTTATGTTTAGGGTTGTTAGGAAAGAGTGAAGACGCAGAGTCCTGTTGAGTGTGGGGTTGCGTAAAGGCTCCCCCAGGGAGTTCAGGTGTACCCAAAGGCTTCCGCTGAGAGCACTTTTTGATGGCAGAAAGTGGCACCGTACGTGTTTTTTCGGGTCTAACTCGGGTTCAGCTTCTTGTTGCGGTTAGGGTTATGTTTAGGGTTGTTAGGAAAGAGTGAAGACGCAGAGTCCTGTTGAGTGTGGGGTTGCGTAAAGGCTCCCCCAGGGAGTTCAGGTGTACCCAAAGGCTTCCGCTGAGAGCACTTTTTGATGGCAGAAAGTGGCACCGTACGTGTTTTTTCGGGTCTAACTCGGGTTCAGCTTCTTGTTGCGGTTAGGGTTATGTTTAGGGTTGTTAGGAAAGAGTGAAGACGCAGAGTCCTGTTGAGTGTGGGGTTGCGTAAAGGCTCCCCCAGGGAGTTCAGGTGTACCCAAAGGCTTCCGCTGAGAGCACTTTTTGATGGCAGAAAGTGGCACCGTACGTGTTTTTTCGGGTCTAACTCGGGTTCAGCTTCTTGTTGCGGTTAGGGTTATGTTTAGGGTTGTTAGGAAAGAGTGAAGACGCAGAGTCCTGTTGAGTGTGGGGTTGCGTAAAGGCTCCCCCAGGGAGTTCAGGTGTACCCAAAGGCTTCCGCTGAGAGCACTTTTTGATGGCAGAAAGTGGCACCGTACGTGTTTTTTCGGGTCTAACTCGGGTTCAGCTTCTTGTTGCGGTTAGGCTTATGTTTAGGGTTGTTAGGAAAGAGTGAAGACGCAGAGTCCTGTTGAGTGTGGGGTTGCGTAAAGGCTCCCCCAGGGAGTTCAGGTGTACCCAAAGGCTTCCGCTGAGAGCACTTTTTGATGGCAGAAAGTGGCACCGTACGTGTTTTTTCGGGTCTAACTCGGGTTCAGCTTCTTGTTGCGGTTAGGGTTATGTTTAGGGTTGTTAGGAAAGAGTGAAGACGCAGAGTCCTGTTGAGTGTGGGGTTGCGTAAAGGCTCCCCCAGGGAGTTCAGGTGTACCCAAAGGCTTCCGCTGAGAGCACTTTTTGATGGCAGAAAGTGGCACCGTACGTGTTTTTTCGGGTCTAACTCGGGTTCAGCTTCTTGTTGCGGTTAGGGTTATGTTTAGGGTTGTTAGGAAAGAGTGAAGACGCAGAGTCCTGTTGAGTGTGGGGTTGCGTAAAGGCTCCCCCAGGGAGTTCAGGTGTACCCAAAGGCTTCCGCTGAGAGCACTTTTTGATGGCAGAAAGTGGCACTGTACGTGTTTTTTCGGGTCTAACTCGGGTTCAGCTTCTTGTTGCGGTTAGGGTTATGCTTAGGGTTGTTAGGAAAGAGTGAAGACGCAGAGTCCTGTTGAGTGTGGGGTTGCATAAAGGCTCCCCCAGGGAGTTCAGGTGTACCCAAAGGCTTCCGCTGAGAGCACTTTTTGATGGCAGAAAGTGGCACCGTACGTGTTTTTTTGGGTCTAACTCGGGTTGAGCTTCTTGTTGCGGTTAGGGTTATGTTTAGGGTTGTTAGGAAAGAGTGAAGACGCAGAGTCCTGTTGAGTGTGGGGTTGCGTAAAGGCTCCCCCAGGGAGTTCAGGTGTACCCAAAGGCTTCTGCTGAGAGCACTTTTGGATGGCAGAAAGTGGCACCGTACGTGTTTTTTCGGGTCTAACTCGGGTTCAGCTTCTTGTTGCGGTTAGGGTTATGTTTAGGGTTGTTAGGAAAGAGTGAAGACGCAGAGTCCTGTTGAGTGTGGGGTTGCGTAAAGGCTCCCCCAGGGAGTAGAGGTGTACCCAAAGGCTTCCGCTGAGAGCACTTTTTGATGGCAGAAAGTGGCACCGTACGTGTTTTTTCGGGTCTAACTCGGGTTGAGCTTCTTGTTCCGGTTAGGGTTATGTTTAGGGTTGTTAGGAAAGAGTGAAGACGCAGAGTCCTGTTGAGTGTGGGGTTGCGTAAAGGCTCCCCCAGGGAGTTCAGGTGTACCCAAAGGCTTCCGCTGAGAGCACTTTTGGATGGCAGAAAGTGGCACCGTACGTGTTTTTTCGGGTCTAACTCGGGTTCAGCTTCTTGTTGCGGTTAGGGTTATGTTTAGGGTTGTTAGGAAAGAGTGAAGACGCAGAGTCCTGTTGAGTGTGGGGTTGCGTAAAGGCTCCCCCAGGGAGTTCAGGTGTACCCAAAGGCTTCCGCTGAGAGCACTTTTTGATGGCAGAAAGTGGCACCGTACGTGTTTTTTCGGGTCTAACTCGGGTTCAGCTTCTTGTTGCGGTTAGGGTTATGTTTAGGGTTGTTAGGAAAGAGTGAAGACGCAGAGTCCTGTTGAGTGTGGGGTTGCGTAAAGGCTCCCCCAGGGAGTTCAGGTGTACCCAAAGGCTTCCGCTGAGAGCACTTTTTGATGGCAGAAAGTGGCACCGTACGTGTTTTTTCGGGTCTAACTCGGGTTCAGCTTCTTGTTGCGGTTAGGGTTATGCTTAGGGTTGTTAGGAAAGAGTGAAGACGCAGAGTCCTGTTGAGTGTGGGGTTGCATAAAGGCTCCCCCAGGGAGTTCAGGTGTACCCAAAGGCTTCCGCTGAGAGCACTTTTTGATGGCAGAAAGTGGCACCGTACGTGTTTTTTCGGGTCTAACTCGGGTTCAGCTTCTTGTTGCGGTTAGGGTTATGTTTAGGGTTGTTAGGAAAGAGTGAAGACGCAGAGTCCTGTTGAGTGTGGGGTTGCGTAAAGGCTCCCCCAGGGAGTTCAGGTGTACCCAAAGGCTTCCGCTGAGAGCACTTTTTGATGGCAGAAAGTGGCACCGTACGTGTTTTTTCGGGTCTAACTCGGGTTGAGCTTCTTGTTGCGGTTAGGGTTATGTTTAGGGTTGTTAGGAAAGAGTGAAGACGCAGAGTCCTGTTGAGTGTGGGGTTGCGTAAAGGCTCCCCCAGGGAGTTCAGGTGTACCCAAAGGCTTCCGCTGAGAGCACTTTTTGACGGCAGAAAGTGGCACCGTACGTGTTTTTTCGGGTCTAACTCGGGTTCAGCTTCTTGTTGCGGTTAGGGTTATGTTTAGGGTTGTTAGGAAAGAGTGAAGACGCAGAGTCCTGTTGAGTGTGGGGTTGCGTAAAGGCTCCCCCAGGGAGTTCAGGTGTACCCAAAGGCTTCCGCTGAGAGCACTTTTTGATGGCAGAAAGTGGCACCGTACGTGTTTTTTCGGGTCTAACTCGGGTTCAGCTTCTTGTTCCGGTTAGGGTTATGTTTAGGGTTGTTAGGAAAGAGTGAAGACGCAGAGTCCTGTTGAGTGTGGGGTTGCGTAAAGGCTCCCCCAGGGAGTTCAGGTGTACCCAAAGGCTTCCGCTGAGAGCACTTTTGGATGGCAGAAAGTGGCACCGTACGTGTTTTTTCGGGTCTAACTCGGGTTCAGCTTCTTGTTGCGGTTAGGGTTATGTTTAGGGTTTTTAGGAAAGAGTGAAGACGCAGAGTCCTGTTGAGTGTGGGGTTGTGTAAAGGCTCCCCCAGGGAGTTCAGGTGTACCCAAAGGCTTCCGCTGAGAGCACTTTTTGATGGCAGAAAGTGGCACCGTACGTGTTTTTTCGGGTCTAACTCGGGTTCAGCTTCTTGTTGCGGTTAGGGTTATGTTTAGGGTTGTTAGGAAAGAGTGAAGACGCAGAGTCCTGTTGAGTGTGGGGTTGCGTAAAGGCTCCTCCAGGGAGTTCAGGTGTACCCAAAGGCTTCCGCTCAGAGCACTTTTTGATGGCAGAAAGTGGCACCGTACGTGTTTTTTCGGGTCTAACTCGGGTTCAGCTTCTTGTTGCGGTTAGGGTTATGTTTAGGGTTGTTAGGAAAGAGTGAAGACGCAGAGTCCTGTTGAGTGTGGGGTTGCGTAAAGGCTCCCCCAGGGAGTTCAGGTGTACCCAAAGGCTTCCGCTGAGAGCACTTTTGGATGGCAGAAAGTGGCACCGTACGTGTTTTTTCGGGTCTAACTCGGGTTCAGCTTCTTGTTGCGGTTAGGGTTATGTTTAGGGTTGTTAGGAAAGAGTGAAGACGCAGAGTCCTGTTGAGTGTGGGGTTGCGTAAAGGCTCCCCCAGGGAGTTCAGGTGTACCCAAAGGCTTCCGCTGAGAGCACTTTTGGATGGCAGAAAGTGGCACCGTACGTGTTTTTTCGGGTCTAACTCGGGTTCAGCTTCTTGTTGCGGTTAGGGTTATGTTTAGGGTTGTTAGGAAAGAGTGAAGACGCAGAGTCCTGTTGAGTGTGGGGTTGCGTAAAGGCTCCCCCAGGGAGTTCAGGTGTACCCAAAGGCTTCCGCTGAGAGCACTTTTTGATGGCAGAAAGTGGCACCGTACGTGTTTTTTCGGGTCTAACTCGGGTTCAGCTTCTTGTTGCGGTTAGGGTTATGTTTAGGGTTGTTAGGAAAGAGTGAAGACGCAGAGTCCTGTTGAGTGTGGGGTTGCGTAAAGGCTCCCCCAGGGAGTTCAGGTGTACCCAAAGGCTTCCGCTGAGAGCACTTTTTGATGGCAGAAAGTGGCACCGTACGTGTTTTTTCGGGTCTAACTCGGGTTCAGCTTCTTGTTGCGGTTAGGGTTATGTTTAGGGTTGTTAGGAAAGAGTGAAGACGCAGAGTCCTGTTGAGTGTGGGGTTGCGTAAAGGCTCCCCCAGGGAGTTCAGGTGTACCCAAAGGCTTCCGCTGAGAGCACTTTTTGATGGCAGAAAGTGGCACCGTACGTGTTTTTTCGGGTCTAACTCGGGTTCAGCTTCTTGTTGCGGTTAGGGTTATGTTTAGGGTTGTTAGGAAAGAGTGAAGACGCAGAGTCCTGTTGAGTGTGGGGTTGCGTAAAGGCTCCCCCAGGGAGTTCAGGTGTACCCAAAGGCTTCCGCTGAGAGCACTTTTGGATGGCAGAAAGTGGCACCGTACGTGTTTTTTCGGGTCTAACTCGGGTTCAGCTTCTTGTTGCGGTTAGGGTTATGTTTAGGGTTGTTAGGAAAGAGTGAAGACGCAGAGTCCTGTTGAGTGTGGGGTTGCGTAAAGGCTCCCCCAGGGAGTTCAGGTGTACCCAAAGGCTTCCGCTGAGAGCACTTTTTGATGGCAGAAAGTGGCACCGTACGTGTTTTTTCGGGTCTAACTCGGGTTCAGCTTCTTGTTGCGGTTAGGGTTATGTTTAGGGTTGTTAGGAAAGAGTGAAGACGCAGAGTCCTGTTGAGTGTGGGGTTGCGTAAAGGCTCCCCCAGGGAGTTCAGGTGTACCCAAAGGCTTCCGCTGAGAGCACTTTTGGATGGCAGAAAGTGGCACCGTACGTGTTTTTTCGGGTCTAACTCGGGTTCAGCTTCTTGTTGCGGTTAGGGTTATGTTTAGGGTTGTTAGGAAAGAGTGAAGACGCAGAGTCCTGTTGAGTGTGGGGTTGCGTAAAGGCTCCCCCAGGGAGTAGAGGTGTACCCAAAGGCTTCCGCTGAGAGCACTTTTTGATGGCAGAAAGTGGCACCGTACGTGTTTTTTCGGGTCTAACTCGGGTTGAGCTTCTTGTTCCGGTTAGGGTTATGTTTAGGGTTGTTAGGAAAGAGTGAAGACGCAGAGTCCTGTTGAGTGTGGGGTTGCGTAAAGGCTCCCCCAGGGAGTTCAGGTGTACCCAAAGGCTTCCGCTGAGAGCACTTTTGGATGGCAGAAAGTGGCACCGTACGTGTTTTTTCGGGTCTAACTCGGGTTCAGCTTCTTGTTGCGGTTAGGGTTATGTTTAGGGTTGTTAGGAAAGAGTGAAGACGCAGAGTCCTGTTGAGTGTGGGGTTGCGTAAAGGCTCCCCCAGGGAGTAGAGGTGTACCCAAAGGCTTCCGCTGAGAGCACTTTTTGATGGCAGAAAGTGGCACCGTACGTGTTTTTTCGGGTCTAACTCGGGTTGAGCTTCTTGTTCCGGTTAGGGTTATGTTTAGGGTTGTTAGGAAAGAGTGAAGACGCAGAGTCCTGTTGAGTGTGGGGTTGCGTAAAGGCTCCCCCAGGGAGTTCAGGTGTACCCAAAGGCTTCCACTGAGAGCACTTTTGGATGGCAGAAAGTGGCACCGTACGTGTTTTTTCGGGTCTAACTCGGGTTCAGCTTCTTGTTGCGGTTAGGGTTATGTTTAGGGTTGTTAGGAAAGAGTGAAGACGCAGAGTCCTGTTGAGTGTGGGGTTGCGTAAAGGCTCCCCCAGGGAGTTCAGGTGTACCCAAAGGCTTCCGCTGAGAGCACTTTTTGATGGCAGAAAGTGGCACCGTACGTGTTTTTTCGGGTCTAACTCGGGTTCAGCTTCTTGTTGCGGTTAGGGTTATGTTTAGGGTTGTTAGGAAAGAGTGAAGACGCAGAGTCCTGTTGAGTGTGGGGTTGCGTAAAGGCTCCCCCAGGGAGTTCAGGTGTACCCAAAGGCTTCCGCTGAGAGCACTTTTTGATGGCAGAAAGTGGCACCGTAC